>NC_047508.1:43809126-43988189 GCF_902827115.2 Pseudochaenichthys georgianus
TCGAGTGATGTTGCTGTGGGAGGAGATTCAAGTTCCACAAAATATTAACCTGTTCTTGCAAAGTTTGATTAGGTAAATGCTTCGTTTGCAGATGTTTAGATGACTTCAGAACCAAGAGGAGATCAAACCAACCAAGACGGCACACTTGAACACAAGCTTGAAAGGTCAGTTAGTGTTTATTTAAGTTTTAAGAAAGTGTGAAATGACACTTTTTGTGGACTTTTTAGTTGTGACTGCAGAGCTCTAGAATCTTGATTTTATTGTAGCCGTTTGCCCCTTCTGAAAGGGGGACCACTATGCCGAACATGGAGTATTTTAAACTTAAGTACTGTGGTAGAGGAAGCATTCGGATACTATACTTAAGTTAAATGATTTCACTGAACCACAGTGTCTTTTACACTCATACTGCTCTGCATTTCAGAGGTAAATACTGTATTTTATTATAACACTTGTCCGGAAGCTATTGGAGTCAGAATTCAGTTTTTGCAAAGTAAGAAGACAACAGGCTTCTGTATGATATTGTTTTTTATTGTAATATCTGCAAATCAGAGCTAAGTCAGAAGGCAAAGCTCTCTCTAGCGATATCAACGATCTCCTGCATCACTATGAACCATCCAGGAGTCTCAGGTCCTCTGGGTCGGGTCTGCTCTTTGTTCCAAGAATAAGAAATAAACATGGAAAAGCAGCATTTGGTTATTATGCTCCGACAATCTGGAACAAACTGCCCTAATCGTGCACGTCCGCTGAAACAATTCCTATTTTCAAAACCAGACTAAAAACGTATCTATTTGCCGCTGCTTTTAATTGAGCTGTTCATACTCACACTGCAGTATGCCTTTTATTCATGTATTCTGTACCTGCTGTGTTGATTTATTTATTTCAGTCATTATCTTTGATTTTTTATGTATCTATTCTTAAATGTCTTTTGTTTATTATTTTGTAAATCACTTTGAATTGTCGCGTACTGAAAGGTGCTATATAAATAAAATTGCCTTGCCTTTCCTTACCGGTCTATCTATAATTGATATTCTTACCTCTGGTTATGAACTGTTAATCATGACTAAAATAACAAGTCCATGGATACTTAGACTTTCTCTAGAGGTTGGCTGGAATCTTCCTTAGGGATAATTTGAGAAGTTCATTCATCCATGAGGGAGTTTGAGTAGAGACCGCTGCTGCTTTTTCGAAGAAAGGATCCAATTGAGGTGGTTCTGGGCCAGGTGGACACCTTGGAATCCCTGTCAGAGCTGGTTAATGTGGTCAGGGAAAAGGGAGGTTTTGGGTTTACGTCCTGGGACCCGAGGTTAGGGTTAGGGTTTAGATAAGGGATGGGCAACTTTGATGGTGCTGGGGGCCACATAATTGATGTACTGGCCACCAGGGGGCCGCAGATTCACTTGGAATTCACTTGGAACACACACACACACACACACACACACACACACACACACACACACACACACACACACACACACACACACACACACACACACACACACACACACACACACACACACACACACACACAGTAACTCTGACATCTTCATTGACATTTTACAATCTTTCAGGGAACATCCTCTAATAAGCTCACTAAACAAATATCAGTATCAGTAACTATTGGAAAGCACGGAAAATGTGGGTGCATTGAGATTAACCATTAAGAGGACATGAAGTCATGAACACTAACCCAGACGTTTGTTGTCTAACTTGAACACTTGTAGCCTGTCTCTGCATTCCCCTTATTTTGGAATAAGGGGAATGTCAACACAGACACCTGTCAAACCGCACTCAGCTGTTCCCCAGCACTGGTATTTGAAATCATGTACGCAGCTCGCGACGTAACTAGGAGTCTAGTGGACGGTATTAGTACTACAAGTAAAACTTTTATTTAATTTTTTTTTAATTAATTACGTTGTTTATAAATTAATTTGAGGGCTGCAAAAAGAGGAAGGGGCCGCATGCGGCCCCCGGGCCGCCATTTGCCCATCCCTGGTTTAGATGGAAAGTAGTGTTTTTAAGGTGTGTTTACCATTTATTTCCTTAGATTTTAGAGACCCTGGTTGAGGGTTTGCACACAAGTGTCAACTCCAACTAAATAAATACATTAAATAAAATATATTGCACCATCTTTATTTGGAAAAAATAGTGGAATCTGTCATTTTTTTATTAATTGTATCGTCTCTTGATATCTTCTGTCCGCTCAGTTCAGAATGAGCATGAAGCCGCTTCGTGTGAAGCTGTCGGTCCAGCCGTCCAGAGGGCTTGTGGATGAGAAGTTCACCGTCTTGTTCCAGAACCTCCTCCCTGGGTTCCAGTTGACCGTCCACGCCCTCCACCAGTGTGAAGACGGACACAGCTGGGAGTCTTTTGCTCACTACACTGCCGACGCCACCGGGACTGTGAACGGTAAGACCCTTGTTGGGAAAATACTGAATGTACTCTTCCAATATCAGAGTCCACATGCTAACAAAGGTATCCCAACTGTAGCTGTGTACATGACAGGATGTGTGATTAGCTAGAAGAGACTGTTTGAGGCAGATGATAGCTATGTGATTAGCATGATGATTCAGCCTCTATGGAGATAGACATATGACAAGCATGCTCATTTCTGACGTGGAGCTAATCTGAAGTAAACATTGAATACTGCTTTCTATTCCTCCATCTTGTGACTGTGTAACTCCCTCTCTTGGATATCAGCATGTGAAGGACACTGTTCAGGAACTAGTTGATGCTCTGCATGTGACGACTACTTCCATTCTGGAGAGGATCACAGATACATGGATCCTGATGTTGAAGCTCAAGCCAGTGATGAGTGATATTTTTCAAACAACCCTCAAAAAATGTTGGTCAAGTTTGTGTAATGGGAAGTTATCAACGGTGAGTCGGCAATCTTTGGAGGATTTCAGCGTCCGTTATCTTTGTGCTAATCTGTAAGGAGAGCGGAAACGCGTTAACCAGTTCAGCTTAAATCTTTTTGCCATGGTCAGTAAGCACTGTTGATGGAGGTTACAGTCAATCCCAAGACCAACGACCTAAACAATAAAAAGTACCATGAGATTACATTTCATTTTTTTCTCCAACATGGAACCTTAACGATGGGGAGGTAGTAAACATCAGCAAAAGACACCGAATGCGTTGGGTCGCAGCCAACTGATGACTTTTAACTTCAAGTGTCAAAATGAATTGCAGAACCTCAGTTGGAAAAACCACTACACAGGGGATACGCTTTTAAACATGTAATGTCAAAGTGTACACAAATGTACCGATGCATAATTTGTGCGTGATAAACAAACTATTTTTTACCATTTGGTTAGCATTAGCCATCTTTGTACAGATGAAAGCTGTCTTTGGGTCTGTAGGTCCTGTACCCACCTGTTGTAAATTGGACATGGTCCTCCAAAGATTTCCAAACACCAGATACTGTGACCTTTCTTCTCTTAAAAGGATCAATGTCGTTAATTAGTGTGAATGCTGTTGACAGCATTCCACTATTGTCACGGATGAGTGAAGGAAGCAGGACCCAAATGCAGATAACTCTTGAGAAACCCTTTATTCCAAGGATAAATGACAACTACAGAACAGAACACTCTCCGGTGAACTCCGTCACCAACAAACAATGACCCAACACTGAACACAGACAGAGACAAGACTAAATACAAGAAGGGGTAATCATGACAACGAGAAACAGCCGGGCAGGGGAGGAGAAACACAAGGACAACAGGTGAACACAATCGGGTAATCAGGGAGGGAAACAGACAGAAAGCAGACAGGCAGGAAATGGGGGTGAACACTTAACACAATAAGACAGGAAACCCAAAGACAAGAAAAACACCAACACAGACAAAACTACAAACGTGACCTAACATGTGAATTGTGACAGAACCCCCCCCTCAAGGGACGGATTCCAGACGTCCCTAAAATAAAAAAAAAAATAAAAAAATCCAAAACCCCAAGCAGGGTGGGTGGAGGGGGTCCGGAGGACGGGTCTTGGGCTGACAGCCCAGGAACACAGCGGAGGACCAGGAAGGGGTCACGGGCGGACGGCCCGAGGGGCAAGGTACAGTCCAAAAAGGGGGATTCGGGCGGACTGCCCAGGGACAAGGCCGAGAACCAGGAAGGGGTCTCGGGCGGACGGCCCGGGGTCAAAACAGAGTCCAAGGTGGGGACCATGGAGGACCGAAGGCAGCGGCAGGAAGAGTCAGGGACCCGGGTCCGAGGGCGAAGGCAACGGCAGGAAGAGTCAGGGGGTCGGGCCCGAGGGCGAAGACCGCAACTCTCAGGGGGCCGGGCACGAGGGCGAAGACCGCGGCTCTCAGGGGGCCGGGCTCGAGGGCGAAGACCGCGGCTCTCAGGGGGCCGGGCTCGAGGGCGAAGACCGCGGCTCTCAGGGGGCCGGGCTCTCAGGGGGCCGGGCTCGAGGGCGAAGACCGCGGCTCTCAGGGGGCCGGGCTCGAGCCGGTTTCGACCGGACAGGATCCGGAGGCCGGGCAGGAAAGCGCTGATGGGCCAGTTCCGGAGATCGGGCAGGACCCGGTGTCGGCCGGACAGAAACCGGAGCCGGTCGGACAGGCTTCGGCAGGATCCCCCACGGAAAAGGACCAGGAGTTGGCAGGAACCCCGGCGAGACCGGTGATGGACATGGGGCTGGCAGGGCCCCCGGTAGAACCTCCAACGGCACGGGATATAGGGTTGGCAGGACCCCCGGCAGAAGAGTCTTCTGCGGGACCTCCCACGGGACAGGAGAAAAGGTTGGCAGGACCCCCGGCAGGGGAGTAGACGGCGGGACCTCCAACGACACAGGACACAGGATTGGCAGGACCCCCGGCAGGGGAGTATTCTGCGGGACCTCCAACGGCACAGGACACAGGGTTGGCAGGACCCCCGGCAGGGGAGTAGACGGCGGGACCTCCAACGGCACAGGACACAGAGCTGGCAGGACCCCCGGCAGGGGAGTAGACGTCGGGACCTCCAACGGGACAGGACACAGGGTTGGCAGGGGAGTAGATGGCGGGACCTCCAACGGCACAGGACACAGAGCTGGCAGGACCCCCGGCAGAGGAGTAGATGGCGGGACCTCCAACGGGACAGGAGAAAGGGTTGGCAGGACCCCCGGCAGAAGAGTATTCTGCGGGACCTCCAACGGGACAGGACACAGGGTTGGCAGGACCCCCGGCAGGGGAGTAGACGGCGGGACCTCCAACGGCACAGGACACAGAGCTGGCAGGACCCCCGGCAGGGGAGTATTCTGCGGGACCTCCAACGGCACAGGACACAGGGTTGGCAGGACCCCCGGCAGGGGAGTAGACGGCGGGACCTCCAATGGCACAGGACACAGAGCTGGCAGGACCCCCGGCAGGGGAGTAGACGGCGGGACCTCCAACGGGACAGGATAAAGGGTTGGCAGGACCCCCGGCAGAAGAGTATTCTGCGGGACCTCCAACGGGACAGGAGAAAGGGTTGGCAGGACCCCCGGCAGGGGAGTAGACGGCGGGACCTCCAACGACACAGGACACAGGGTTGGCAGGACCCCCGGCAGGGGAGTAGACGGCGGGACCTCCAACGGCACAGGACACAGGGTTGGCAGGACCCCCGGCAGGGGAGTAGACGGCGGGACCTCCAACGACACTTGCGTAGGGGCTTGAATAGGGAATGGAGAGGGACCTCGAGCGGAGACTTGAGAGGGGACTCGAGAGGAGACTGGAGAGGGGACTCCAGAGGGGACTAGAGAAGGGAACACGAGAGGTGATTTGAGAGGGGAACTAAAGAGGGGACTCGAGGAGGGACCAGAGGAGGGACCAGAGGAGGGAACTCGAGAGGCAACTCGAGAGGGGACTCGAGGGGGAACTGGAGAGGGCACTCGAGATGGAAACAGAGAGGGAACTCGAGAAGGGACTACAGAGGGGACTAGAGGAGTAACTAGGGAAGGGAACTCGAGAGGGGAACTAGAGAGGGGACCCGAGGAGGGACTAGAGGGCCTAAAGGAGGGACTAAAGGAGGGAACTCGACAGGGGACTCGAGGGGGAACTGGAGAGGGAACTCGAGATGGAAACAGAGAGGGAACTCGAGAAGGGACTACAGAGGGGACTCGAGGGGGATCTGGAGAGGGAACTTGAGATGGAAACAGAGAGGGGACTCGAACAGAGACTAAAGAGGGGACTAGAGGAGACACTAGAGGAGGGACTAGATGAGTAACTAGAGAAGGGAACTCGAGAGGGAAACTAGAGAGGGGACTCGAGGAGGGACTAGAGAGGGAACTCGAGATGGAAACAGAGAGGGGACTCGAGAAGGGACTACAGAGGGGACTAGAGGAGAAACTAGAGGAGGGACTAGAGGAGTAACTAGAGAAGGGAACTCGAGAGGGGAACTAGAGAGGGGACTCGAGGAGGGACTAGAGGAGGGCCTAAAGGAGGGACTAAAGGAGGGAACTCGAGAGGGGACTCGAGGGGGAACTGGAGAGGGAACTTGAGATGGAAACAGAGAGGGGACTCGAACAGAGACTAAAGAGGGGACTAGAGGAGAGACTAGAGGAGGGACTAGAGAAGGGAACTCGAGAGGGAACTCGAGAGGGAAACTAGAGAGGGGACTCGAGGAGGAACCAGAGGAGGGAACCCGAGATGGGACCGTGGCAGCCGGGACCAGATCCGGGTCTGGAACCAAGGCAGCTGGGGTCGGGACCATGGCTGCGGGGACCAGAACTGGGGCCGAAACCCTGGCTGCAGGGACCGGAATAGCAGCCAGAAACATGGCTGCTGAAGCCAGCATCCTGTCTATAAGCTCCAGCTTCGACGCTGGAAACACGGCCGTATAGGGCGCTCCCGGAGCCGGGACCATAGCCGCTGGGGCCGGCCCTGGAGCCGGAAACATGGCTGTATGATCCACCTCTGGAGCCCGGATCATGACTGTGTGGGGCGGACTCGGAGCCGGAACATAGCTGCGGGAGCCTGCACTGGGGCAGGAACCATGGCTGCTGGGGCGGGGACTGGAACCGTGGCTGCTGGGGCCGAAACCGTGGCTGCTGGGGCCGAAACCGTGACTGCTGGAGCCGGGGCTGGAACCGTGGCTGCTAGTCTGGACTTGCGAATCCCTCTCTTAGGAGCCTTTTGGAGGCTCCGTGGGCCTCCAAAAGCCAGAGTTCCAGAGAACGGCTCCTGGACAGGAGCAGGAACTGGGGAAGAAGCAGAGGTTGACTCCAGACGGAACACGCCGAGACGTATGGTGTCAGGTTGGGAATTGGGAGGTAGGGGACTAGCATGCCTGGAGCTAGCAGGCCGGGAAAAAGGTTTGACCTCAACGCTGCCCAAAAAGTCCTCCACCCACTCGGGGAGCAACTCCCTCAACCAGGGCCTTGAGGTTACCTCCTGGCGTGCCGCAGAAATAACTGACTGCCTCTCTTCAGTACTGGAGGCATATCGAAAGTCATTCCTCAAGCATGTTAACTTGTACTTCACCGCGTACAAACTGTCTGCTGGGTCCATTCCTGGTTGGGTCATTCTGTCACGGATGAGTGAAGGAAGCAGGACCCAAATGCAGATAACTCTTGAGAAACCCTTTATTCCAAGGATAAATGACAACTACAGAACAGAACACTCTCCGGTGAACTCCGTCACCAACAAACAATGACCCAACACTGAACACAGACAGAGACAAGACTAAATACAAGAAGGGGTAATCATGACAACGAGAAACAGCCGGGCAGGGGAGGAGAAACACAAGGACAACAGGTGAACACAATCGGGTAATCAGGGAGGGAAACAGACAGAAAGCAGACAGGCAGGAAATGGGGGTGAACACTTAACACAATAAGACAGGAAACCCAAAGACAAGAAAAACACCAACACAGACAAAACTACAAACGTGACCTAACATGTGAATTGTGACAACTATAGTACTTCAAATCTTTATTAGTGTGAATGCTGTTTACAGCATTCCACTATAGTACTTCAACACTTTATTCTTCCCCTTAAACTTATTATTTCAGCCAATACTTTGGCACTCCATAACTTCAGCTTATTTTCAGCTACAGAAACCATTCAAATATTAAACTATTCAGCCTGTTCAGGAATCGATGGGAAACCTTCAACTTTTTCAAAATATTTCATACTTTTTGAAATGTTCAGCTTTTTAAACTCTTTTTTTTACATTGAAGTCAATGGGAAGAGCCTTCAAATCAGCCAATAATTTAGCTCTCCATAACTTCAGCTTACTTTCAGCTACAGAAACCATTCAAATATTAAACTATTCAGCCTTTTCAGCAATTGATAAGAAACCTTCAACTTTTTCAAAATATTTCATACTTTTTGAAATATTCAGCTTTTTAAACTATTTTCTTAACATTGAAGTCAATGGGAGATGCCTTCAAATCCTGTTTTCCTACACTTTGCGCCAAATGCATCTCCTTCCACATAATTTCAGCCAGACCCTTCATTCCAACTTTCAAATGACCAGAAGACCTTCAGCTATTCAAACCTGACTTTTACTTTTGATATCTTTTAAACATTCTGAGATATTGAATTTAGTTTGGAGCTTGGTAGAGAGGCATTTTTCAGATCTTTACATTAGAGTGGATGGAGCAGCTCGTTAACTCTAGAGTGCTTTGATCTCAAAACAGAGTGCAGGACAGCTCAAAATTCTCCCCCAAAAATGTTTTAAACTTGCCATACTTCCCAAACCCTACACTCCTCAGACATATTTTTTCATGGAAAACGTAGGAAAACCTCTCCTAGGTTGAAAAAAAGATAAAAAATATTAGACAAAATGCCTCTTGAGGGCATTAAGTGACAAAAACGTTCAACATTCCTCCATTGAAGCCCATTGTAATTTCAGGCAGATATTTCCTCATGGTAGCAGCCGCACACCTTTAGTTAAACTGCCAAAAAGGCCACATTATTAACCCAAAACTACACAAAAATTACACTTCAGATACTCAACTTCCTTGACATGCTTCACGTTTTGAAATTTCGCAGATATCTGTTACGGTTCTTCCACAAAACGTTCACATGTAAGAGGTTCATCTCTCATTCAGAACAATGAAGCCTTTGAAGTCTAGGCACCTCGTTAGCTCAACTATAAACACCTGTGCAATGGAACACGATGATGTCATAACTCCAACTGACATGCAGCAGACTTCAACAGTCCAGCTGTGAAGACATCTCAGAGACACACACACACACACACACACACACACACACACACACACACACACACACACACACACACACACACACACACACACACACACACACACACACACACACACACACACACACACACACACACACACACACACACACACACACACACACACACACACACACACACCGATCATGATGAATGATCAAGAGAAGAGAGAGAGGGCGATCAAGAGAAGAGAGAGTGTTGAAAATGTTGAAAAAGTGCTCAAACTTCACATGTGTGCCAACAGTGCAGCCATGAAGACATCTACTTGACAGTTTTGAGATTTCTTCAAATGCCGTTCCCACGGCGACACAATGCTCACCATGAAACACGGTTTTCTCATAACTTCAGTGAAAATACTCGAAATGGCCCAAAACTTCACAGGTTTGGTAACAATGCAGCCATCAACACATCTAAGAGTATTATGGGATGTCATCAAATGCCGTTGCCATGGTGACAGATCATTCACCATCAAGTTAGTTCAAAAGTTTACAGTTCAAATATTCTGCTGCTTTCCCAAGCCTTTTTACTTTCTTTTCTCATCTTAATACAAATTCATTCACTACTACTTACATCTGATATTTAACTCCTTCAGCCTATTTTCAGCTGCAGAAATCATTCAACTATTACATTATTCAGCTATTTCAGGACATCAAGGCTATACATGTTGTTGTTTACACCTTTTTTTCAAAATTTCTTTTAAATATTAAGCTTTTTCTGCATTTGTGTAGCTAAAAGCAACTACCATTCAGCTAATAACATATTCAGCTTTTTCTGCATTTTCAGCTAAATTCAGCCATGTTCACAGTTTACAGTTTACAGCATTCGCATGCATTTTCTGCAGGAAATGCATTTTCTAGTTTACCTTGATTTTGTAATATAATGCTCCTCTGCCTCTGTTGGGTGCTTCTTTCTGTGAGGGTATTTATCTTTGGCGCCTACTTTATTTGTTTTGGATTCAAAACACCTGACAGATGACCGGTGAAAGTTGGTTGATATTGACGGCTGCTAATATTCTCCAAAAAACAGAAGCCCTAAAAAGATGGCCATTTCGCTCAAGAATGCATCAACATTCCCATTCCCTATAGTTTAAAAAACAATGTTATGCACTTTTACGATACAGTTTCAGAGGATCCCAGTCTGGATGGGACATATTCTGGGGTTCAACAGATGGGTCTGCTGTGGAGCCTCAGACCAGTTCCAGGCAGCAAATCTGGGCTCTGGTAGGCCAACATTGGTACCAAATAATACCTATCAATACAGACTCAGTATTAGAGTTGACTCTTTCTCCTCATCCCTCAGAATGAGAAAGATGAACGTCCAGACTCCCATGGTAGTCACGATCTCGGTGTACCAGGGTCACCAGACAGAGGGCTTCTTGGATCAGGTGCTGCTGGCCAGTGTGGTGGTAGAGCGATGGTACATGGCTCCCGGCGTTCGAAGAGTCCCGATAACAGACGGCAAACTCACTGCGACCCTCTTCCTGCCCTCAGGTAGGACCTGGGGGATAGTTTAAAGGTCACCTACTATGCAAAATCCACTTCTTCATGTCTCTTCTACATCATCATGTGTCCCCTCTTCTCCATGTCTCTTCTACATCAACATGTGTCCCCTCTTCTTCATGTCTCTTCTACATCAACATGTGTCCCCTCTTCTTCATGTCTCTTCTACATCAACATGTGTCCCCACTTCCTCATGTCTCTTCTACATCAACATGTGTCCCCTTTTCTCCATGTCTCTTCTACATCAACATGTGTCCCCTCTTCTTCATGTCTCTTCTACATCAACATGTGTCCCCTCTTCTCCATGTCTCTTCTACATCAACATGTGTCCCCTCTTCTTCATGTCTCTTCTACATCAACATGTGTCCCCTCTTCTTCATCAACATGTGTCCCCTCTGTGTAAAGAGACTCTGAAAGTTTCAGGAACAAAGATTCTCTCTCTTTTTGATCCATTTCTATAAAAACCTGTCTGAAAATGAGCTGATCAGATTTTGGCCACTTTATGATGTCATAACGATGTTTTGTCTTGTGTAACCATTAGCCAATCACCTACCAAGGTAACCCCCCCCCATCCACCTTATCACCTGAATCTCCTCCTAGAGCACCATTGAGTTCTTTGTAACCAAATGTCTCTCAGAGGGGCGTGGGGAGGGGCTCCTTATTTTCATCTAAAGTAACAGACAGAGAATTAGCACTTTGGAAACAGGGCTGAAACAGAGGGGATTATGGGTAATGCTGCAATGATCTGTTTGGTGTTTCAGCCAATCAGAGAAAGGTTCTGTATATATCTGAGACACATAATATATTGATGAAAAACAGTATAATAGGGGACCTTTAAGGGAAGTGTCCTCTGGGGGGAGTTTAGAGGGGACAAGGTTCAAGGCCCTGAATTGAATCAAATTCTATCGTGGAAGTCTTTGTGATATCAGCAAATATCGTATCATTGTCCGAAGAATGAAGATTATATTGTATCCATTCTGATTTGTCTTTGGTGTCTTGACTCGTCTGAAGGACCTGGACCTTTCCCCGGACTCTTGGACCTTTGGGGGGGCGGAGGGAAGTTGGTGGAGTACCGGGCAGCGCTGCTGGCCTCCCATGGCATCGCCTCGATGGCCCTCGACTACCTGACACCTCAAATCACTAAGGAAACTGGGAAAATGGTGGACAATGATTACTTTGAGGTAAACCAGATGAGCTTCTACGGTAAAATACAGTTTTTTTTAAACTCCCAAGAACATGAACATCTCATTGCAGTTGCGTGTCCATCTGAACGTTATATTTACTCTTAATAAGATGTACAAAAGCTTTATCCTCAACAACAGTGAGGGGAATCCATGTATATACATGTCATTTAAAGCATACAGTTCTACATAAACAATGTATGAATGTATTGTTGACATATTTCCCTTCTGCAGACGGCCTATAGAGTTCTGGAGCAACACCCTCAGATCCTCGGCAGCAGGATCGCAATGTTGGGTCTTTCCTTTGGCACCACTGTCACTCTGGGAATGGCTGTTTACTCCCAGGTTGTAAAGGTAGGACCAGCTTAGTGACTTTCATCATATTAGTGCAGATCTTTACAAGTTGTTGTATTTAGTCTGTTCATGTCACAGAAACTGCATACCGTCAATGTACGTCAACCATAAGAGCTTGTCTCTACCACGGACGTGCTAAGATTGTTGTTTGACAACACTATCTTTTAAAACGTTTTTCTTCACTTGTCACTTTATGGGGTCTTTGACTTTATGGTTGAAGATAAGGGTTGAACCAAGTGCAAACTAACTCTAGCTTCAACGCGGAACTGGAACAGAACACATTTTTGTGGGAAATGGGTAAAAGGCCCTCTCAAATGCCATCTGACACAGCTCTATTCACTTGACCGGATCTGAGGAACCCATTGAGGTCAATTAAGCTTTTTAAAACACTGGAATTACACTAGTTTTTGTTCTGTAGTAGCCAGCCAGCTCTATAAACATCCTGACCTCTTTTCTTTTGGTTTGAGCGTCGGGCAGGCTGAAATGCCGTAGGTCTTTTCAACCTGTGGCTGCACCTGCCCGCCCCCCATGTGCTAGCCCAAATACCTTAGCCCCCTTTGCCAAACTGCACCCTTCGCTAGGTTGGCTCCATTTGGTCCATATGCTGCTTCAACGTCTCAACAACAACCTGAATGGAAGTGCCACAAATGAGTAAAAACTGTACGGTGGAATAAGGCCTAGCTGATCCAGGAAAGCTTCAACTCGGGCCGTCAGATAAGCATTGAATGTATGCTTATCTGATGGCCTTATTGATAGTCAACACAGAACCAAGTTGACCTAACAGACTTGCATACTAGCACAATGGTCACTGTTGGACTCTTCTGCTACCCCTCCTTCTAGATTGGCTTGAAGCTCTTCCTGAACACGTTTCCTCTTGTGTTCATGCAGCTGATAGTGGAGTGAACGCATTGTGTTGCCCGGGTAATTTCTATGTTGAGTTGTTTGGGAGTCACATATCGGAAAACTGCCTTTGCAACAAAAAAAAACGTCTGCTTTCTGGCCCGGCGAGAGATTGTTGTCACAACAAACGGGGACTGATATATCAGTTTTTGTTCAAACTCATCTCTCTCTCCATCACCCTAGAGGGTCCTCCTAAGGACCGAACAAAAAGAAAAAAGTCAATGTAGGCCACCAGGTCTGGAGGTCGCTCCGTCGATAAAAAGCGTCTCATAGTACCCGCAAGAGATCAGAACCATCATGTATTATCCTACCGATTTCCTGATTCTGTCCAGCTGTCTGACCTGGGTTTGTGTGTGTGTGTGTGTGTGTGTGTGTGTGTGTGTGTGTGTGTGTGTGTGTATCTGTGTCTGTGTGTGCGTTGTCTCCTAGCTCAGCTGTGCAGTGTGTATCAGTGGGAGTCATGTGCAGCCGATTGGTGCAAGTGTTGAACAAATACTGACTTTCACGGGTAAGTTAATGTGCTTTCTGTTATCTTCATGCCTTTCTTTTTCTCTAGAGAATGACCTGCAGATTTTAATGAGCCTATAATCATATTTTCATATTGCCACCATCAAGACAACTTATTTTGTTTTTAAATCAGAAACGCTTATAAGACTCGCTTTGATGAGAATAACCAAGTGATCTGGAGAGATTTGATGCTGCCCATCCCCACAGACCCCTCACTAAAAGTGGACGTGAGTACCACCAATTGTTCTGTTATTTTTTTACAAACTGTATACTATATAAAAGGGCCTTTTTGTGTTCATTTTCAGGTTCGTATTAGTATGTATTGTCTCTACTTTAAAGAGTCCTCTCCTGCTGATGTTCAGGTGTATATCAGTATGTAGTGTCTCTACTTTAAAGAGTCATCTCCTGCTGATGTTCAGGTGTATATCAGTATGTAGTGTCTCTACTTTAAAGAGTCCTTTCCTGCTGATGTTCAGGTGTATATCAGTATGTAGTGTCTCTACTTTAAAGAGTCCTCTCCTGCTGATGTTCAGGTGTATATCCAACCCAGTCTCACGGCATTTCGTGTTCACCAACACGATTTTTAATCTATTGATTCGTGTTCACCAACATGATTTGCCCCTTTTTTTCGTGTTGCACAGCACGATTTTAAAAGCAATGTATTTCTACTGGTAATGTGTTTCGTGCCTGCAGGCTGCAGCACATATTTTTCTCCGGTCGGGTCGTGGAAGACCGGAAGCTGTGTGGTTCATAAAAACATGTTCTTACTCAATATCAAGCCACAGTTATTGCTTTTATTTTAAATCGTATAATTTCGGACTTTTGTTGTCGTCTGTGAGGAAAATAAATGGGGCTCAGAGCCTCAGGATACTGAAATCTGTATTTTTAAATCTTTTTTTCCTTCTAATTTGTTATTCTTTTCAAAATAACACACTGTTATTTACTCACCAATAACACACAATTATCCTTGCTTTTATTTATTGGTTTAATTCCATAATCTCGGGCTTTTTTGGCGTCCGTAGCAGACGTAGGCATTTCGAGCGATTACCCAAGATCCTCAGCTATGGTTTTAAGCTCGCTGATTGGATGTGTTAGCCGCAATGCATGCTGGGATTTGGTGTTTATATTATATGAAATCCGGAAAACATTTTAAAAGTATAAAATAATACTTAATTCCGAGTGCTCTTGCTTTTCTCTTTGAAAGTCATCACATAACGGCATTGTAATACACGGTTCGACTGTATTACATATTACAGATCTGCCGTAGTTCTTTATTTAGAGAGCCCTGATGAGAAGATCTTTGGAAAAACTGGAAGAAATGGCGCCGAAACTGAATACTTGACGTGGATCATAAATATATCAACAATTAAACAACATCTACAATTTCTCTTCACACAATACGTCTCCTTGCAGTATCAACACTAATTCGGCTGACTTTTACATTTGATCTAATTCATAGATAGGTTATATTTACACCATAACGGTGCACAGCTGATAGAAAAGGACTGTAGTTTTCAAAAATATTACTGATTTTCTTTGAATGTAAGAATGTAAATACTGAGTCTGAAATAGTATAGCAATATGCTGTAAAATGATGTGAAAGCATGCATAAAACTATACATCTTCAGATTGTTGTACTCACACTAATACTAATACATACACACTAATAATACAAAGTTATTATGGCTGTGTGCACCTTGTGTGCACCTCCTAGTGCAGCGGTCGGGAACCTATGGCTCGCGAGCCATATATGGCTCTTCCGGTGACGGCATATGGCTCCCAGACAATTTTGAGTTGAAAATAAAAAAAAAATAAAAAAAAAAAAAATCAGTTTGGAACTGATTTTAAAATACTTGTGATATTTCTTAATAATACTGTGTCATTTTAAAGTAAACAGAAATTAGTTTTGAAGATAAATTTCACGGGTCACGGGTCACCCGTGGGTCGGGTCGGGAACCAATGGCTCGCGAGCATGTCTGGGTCATTGTAAAGGTGAAGAAATCAAGTTTATCCGCTTCAACCCTTGTAACGGAAAAGATGGCGAAAAGAAAAAAAGACGATGATTACCGTGCATTCCAGGCTGCGTGGACAGAGGAATTTGCATTTGTGGAGAGCAGCATCTGCAGTATGTCTAATATGCAATGATAAAATTGCATCGATGAAACGGTCAAATATAAAGCGGCACTTCGATACGCACCATGCTTCATTTGCATCGAAATATCCAGCGGGGGACAGCAGGAAAAGGGCATGCGAGGAGCTACAGCGGAGAGTGCAGACGAGTCAGCAGCAACTACGTGTGTGGACCAAGCAAGGTGACGGAAATTCCGCTAGCTTTGCGGGTGCTTTGGCAATAGTAAGGAATGGAAAGCCATTCACAGATGGCGAGTATGCCAAAACATTCATGCTTGATGTGGCCAATGAACTGTTTGATGACTTCCCAAATAAAGACAAGATAATCAAACGAATAAAAGACATGCCCCTATCAGCAAGAACTGTGCACGATCGTAGCATCATGATGGCAAATCAAGTCGAGGAAACACAAATTAAGGACATAAACGCCGGGACATACTTTTCTCTCGCGTTAGATGAGTCAACAGACGTTAGCCATATATCTCAGTGCAGTATAATTGCCAGGTATGCTGCAGGTGACACACTGCGTGAGGAAAGCTTGGCTGTTTTGCCAATGAAAGGGACAACAAGAGGAGAGGATTTATTCACGTCTTTTATGGAGTTTGCTAAAGAAAAAAAATTACCGATGGACAAACTTATTTCTGTCTGTACTGATGGTGCACCCTGTATGTTGGGGAAGAACAAAGGATTTGTAGCGCTTCTCCGTGAACATGAAAAGAGAGCCATCCTAAGTTTTCATTGCATCCTGCACCAGGAGGCGCTTTGCGCTCAGACGTGTGGCCAGGAGCTTGGTGAGGTGATGTCGCTGGTCATTCGAGTGGTCAACTTTATTGTTGCCCGAGCTTTAAATGATCGCCAGTTTAAAGCTCTGTTAGAAGAAGTTGGGAATCATTATCCCGGCCTGCTTTTACACAGCAACGTGCGTTGGTTGTCAAGGGGGAAGGCGCTCAGCCGTTTTGAAGTGAAATCCGGACTTTTCTTGAAATGAAAGGCGTCAAGCATCCTGAGCTAGACAACACTGACTGGCTCCTGCAGTTTCACTATCTCGTGGACATAACTGGCCATCTAAACCAGCTCAATGTGAAAATGCAAGGTATTGGAAATACAATCTCATCCCTTCAACAAGCAGTGTTTGCATTTGAAAGCAAGCTGGAAGTCTTTCTCAGGGACATTGAAACAGGTCGTCTTCTGCACTTTGAAAGACTGCAACAATTTAGAGATGCATGCAAGTGACTCCACTCAACATCTGGATCGCCTGCAGCTAGCTGGCTTTACGTCCAATCTCCTGCAGTCATTCAAAGCACGTTTTGGAGAATGTTGTGCGCGCACTGGTCTTTTCAAGTTCATCACTCATCCACATGAGTGTGCAGTGGACAAAATCGACCTGACATGCATCCCCGGGGTCTCTATCGGAGACTTTGAGCTGGAAGTTGCTGACCTGAAGGCATCAGACATGTGGATGAGTAAGTTCAAGTCACTTAATGGAGAGTTGGAAAGTCTTACGCGACAGCGAGCAGAGCTGGCGAGGGAGCACAAGTGGACAGAAATGAAAAATCTTCAACCTGAAGACCAGCTGATTCTTAAAACTTGGAACGAGCTTCCTGTGACATACCACACAATGCAACGTGTGAGTATTGCCGTATTGACCATGTTTGGCTCTACATATGCATGTGAGCAGTCATTCTCGCATATGAGGAACATTAAGACCAACCTACGCTCACGTTTAACTGATGGAAACCTCAACGCCTGCATGAAGCTCAACCTCACCACGTATGAACCAGACTACAAGGCCATCAGCAAAACCATGCAGCACCAGAAGTCGCATTAAAAGTAAGACATATTTAATTTATTATACGTTAAAAATACTATATGGCTCTCAATGAAATATATTTAGAAATATTTGGCTTTTATGGCTCTCCCAGTCAAAAAGGTTCCTGACCCCTGTCCTAGTGGTTAAAGCACGTTATTGAATTATTTTTTTTATGTGTTATATTTGATTAAAAAAATATTAAGAGTACATACTTTCATAGGGGGAAAGTATAAATATAGAAATATAGAATATAAAAAATCAAGAAGATACTATAAGTGATCTCTACAATAAAACAGTTTAGTGCAGGATGTACACAGATATTAATAGGAGGTGCAAAACAGAAAAACGGATTAACCTTTATTTAAACATTAAATATTAAATATTAAGCCTGACAAAGTAATTAACGTCTAATATATTGCTTTCCTGCAATGTTAACTATGTTGAAGCACTTATTTTAACTGATATTATACACATTAATTATACTCTTATGTATGTAGATAGAATAAGAAATGTGCAGAATATGACAGTTTAATGGTGGAGGTACACACATATTGATAGATGTCTTGTAATGCACTGTTGAGGAACCTGTGACCCAAGTTTTTCATTCATTGCATAACTACACCGTAGTTGTGTATGATATGTCAATAAACCTTTGAAAATCTTGAAAGGGATGTGCAAAATAGCCATAATATACAGTCTTTAATGAACTATTAGTAGAGAATAACGAGTAATGAATATACTTTATTACTTGTTTCCATTCATGTCAATTGCAGATACATGTTTAGTCTTCTCAAGCACCAACTATCAAATATCTCTCCTGATTGTTGGCACTTGACAATCACCTTACCTGAATTTTACTCAGGTGTAACTAAAGTCTGATTTAAGGGTTGTTTATATTTCACATAATTAATCAGAATCTGCAAAGTAACTCAAATAAATGCAGTGGAGTACAAATACCAGGTTAACCTCTGAATTGTAGTGGAGTAGAATTACAAAGTAGCAATGAGCTGTCATGTGGGTATACGGCCCGATTTTCACCCATTTATTAATTATATGTTTTACATTTGATAACACCAATGTGTTTAATAATGGCAACTTCTAATTGTGGGGAAAACGTTCAGTAGAGACGTCCCATAGAACATTTTGCGAAACACAATAGCCAGCATGTGTAGTTCTGGGGGGGTGTTCGATTCCAGTTTTGGATAGTCTGGCGTGGTTTCGTTCCATTTCACACAGCTGTTTGACGCTCTGCGTAACCTTACGGGAACTGTAGTCCTAAACGATAGCTGGGGATTATGGGTAGTGTAGTGTCTTCGGCCATCCTAAACTCAGAAATGTTGACAATCGCAATGATGCTCGAAATGTCCCTTATAGGCCTACGTCTGTTTCCGGTTATTTTTATTTTGAAATTCAGTTCCTGACGGACACCAAAAAAGCCCGAGATTATGGAATTAAACCAATAAATAAAAGCAAGGATAATTGTGTGTTATTGGTGAGTAAATAACAGTGTGTTATTTTTGAAAAGAATAACAAAAAGGCTCTGAGCCCCATTTATTTTCCTCACAGATGGCAACAAAAGTCTGAAATTATACGATTTAAAATAAAAGAAATAATTGTGGCTTGATATTGAGTAAGAACATGTTTTTATGAACCACACAGCTTCCGGTCTTCCACGACCCGACCGGAGAAAAAGACGTGCTGCAGCCTGCAGGCACGAAACACGTTACCAGTAGAAATACATTGCTTTTAAAATCGTGCTGTGCAACACGAAAAAAAAAAAGGGGCAAATCGTGATGGTGAACACGAATCAATAGATTAAAAATCATGTTGGTGAACACGAAATGCCGTGAGACTGGGTTGGTATATCAGTATGTAGTGTCTCTACTTTAAAGAGTCCTCTCCTGCTGATGTTCAGGTGTATATCAGTATGTAGTGTCTCTTCATGTCTCCATGCTTTAATGTTCAAAAAGCTCTTTATTTTTCTCATACTGCCTGTGCTGCAGCACCTATTTTCACCCTCTGTCTGAAACTAGAGCCCAGTCTGCTCTGTGGAGTGTGTGGGAAATACACTTTGGGAATGTAGCCTTTGCAGACCATCAACATGCACAAAAACCTTTATAACACCCTACAGGAAAGGGAAAATCCCAGAAAGCACAAAAGGGCTAAAGCTATGTAGATAATGTTATACTTCTATATTTACAATCTGAAACGCTGCTGCTGTTTGTCTCTGAGCAGATGGGACGACTGCAGTGTCCTCTGCTGCTCGTTGTTGGTGAGGATGATCAGAACTGGCCCACCTACGAGTCTGCAATGGACGTGAGTTATTCAACATGACATGAAACACTAAAAACATGGATAACTACATGATACATGAACAACCCATTTTTGTATCCTAGTTGTTTGCCATGTACATTTGATTAAATCTCATTCTGTTTTAAAACACATACATATGTATATCAAGGATCAAACTGGTGTAATAGTTTTTATTCTTTTTTTCCAACCAAATTTAAACCCATTTATGTTTTTCTCTTCACGGACCAAATGTGTTTTGTTATTAAGCTGGCATAATATTTCACTAAGATCTCGTTCAAAACAGGGCATTGTGAGCGGACTGAAATATTTGCAGGACTATTTTGTGGACTTGCACGGCTCTTTACGCTGTCATAGTACTTGGTTTTAATTGCGGGTCATCATTATTATTTAACAGTGAGCACATGCAACTTTTTGCAGTCTAAAATGCATATTAATGACTTTTGTATTTAGTTGAAGCTTATCATTATATTATTGATGGTCATTGGAGACAGTGTGGCCCGATATATACAGTTAAGAGATGATGGCAACAGAAACAATAGAAGAAGTAAAAGACATATCTAAGACATATGAGATTATTATGTGTTTAACTTCCCGTTTTGCAGATGAAAGAGATGATGGAGCGGGCGGGGAACAGCCACCTTCTGACTGTCCTCTCCTATAAGAACGCCGGTCACCTGATCGAACCTCCATTCATGCCGTTCGCCCGAGCCAGCACCTTCAAAACGGTCACTAACCCACCAACCAAGGGTAGGATATGATAATACTTGAATAGTCAGATCAAGTCTGAAATGTGACTTGCATCACAGCAGCTCCATGTGTCACATCAACAGACAAATATCAAGACACAACGCATGAAAGCACAATCAGTGAGAGAAAACATGCTCAAAGACCCTTCAGCGTGCATTTGATCTGGCTCTGTATTTACTGTGAGGATTGACCGGAGCAAAAAGGATGCTTCAGTCTGACTTTATTGAATTGAGGGACCCTGGATCTCCCATTAGATGGAAGCAGTTCATATGCTCTGTTCAGAACATGGTTTGTGTCCGAGATGATGTTGTTGGACAGCCTTATTAAGTTGTTATGAAAGGCTGAGTCATAGAGTCTCTGACAGGGTTGACCAACAATCTTTGAGCATATTTTTAACAAGTGGAGCTGTTTTGATTTTAAAGCTGTTGACTAACACTTGTACCAGGTAATATTGCAGTACTGTATTTCTCAGTGAATCAAAGTTAGGGTGCTTACATTTAGGACTTTGAGTTTTGACTGCTATAGTTTGGCTTGTTGTCTTCGCAGTGATGGCTCTGTGGGGCGGAGAGCTGGTGGCACATTCTCGCGCTCAGGAAGACGCCTGGAGGAAGACACTGGTCTTTCTGAGGGAGAATCTGTACGGCGGCATGAAACATGGTGCTTCATTTTCCAACTTGTAACCAAGACCATCCATCCATCTTCTCCTACTCATCGGTGGTCGGGTCGCAGGGGTAGCAGTTCCAGCAGAGAGCCCCAAACTTCCCTTTCCCTGTAACCAAGACAACAACTAATAATCACACTAACTGGGACTTCTGGCGCCTTGGATTCAGGAAGTAACAGTCCGCTCTGTTTTTTTCCTCATGCTTAATCATGATGGGGGGAATTCATGTTTTTCTTACAGGAAAACACAGCTCATCTATCTCAGTCACCGTGGTGGCCAGAGAAACAGGCTCCATGCCTGCATTTGTGTTTCATGCCAGAAAAGTTACCTTTAATTGTAATTATTATTCTTTATAATCAAGTTGATTACAGCTTACTGGTTGAATCAGTACAATGTATTAATAACTTGTGGTAATATTTAAGTTTATTTATATAGCCAGTGGGTGATTTTAGGGTGGATTCCATCACCCTTGTTCAAATAGAGTCCAAAATACAACCTCCATTAAGGCCCTGTCACACTGTCCCGAAATTGACACCCGATGGACACATGATAAAGGAAATGTTCAAATTCGGCTCTGATCGTAGCAACATCGGGCCATTCTTGAGGGCATCTTAAGCCATCGTATGACCGCCGGTGGAGTTTCTCAGGCTCCGGCAGCAACTTCATGAGCGGCAACTTCGTAAGGCACTCGTGAGGGCATCTTGTCAAATCGTGTCATCTTCGTGTTATCATCGGTGCCATCGGGCATTTGCCCTCACTCTGATCGGGGCGAATGCCCGATGGCACCGATGATAACAAGATGCCCTCACGATGGCCTTACGAAGGGCAAAATTGACACACGAATTCAACACGAAATTGAACCTTCGCAAGGTCCTTCGGCAATTTTTTGGCATGCCAAAGATTTTGCCACCGCTCACGAAGTTGCTGCCGGAGCCTGAGAGACTCCACCGGCGGTCATACGATGGCTTAAGATGCCCTCACGAATGGCCCGATGTTGCTACGATCACAGCCGAATTTGAACATTTCTTTTATCGTGTGTCCATAACAAAATCATGTAAACATATTATGTAAATAACCCAATTTGTGTTACTGTGAAACTAAAAAGGATATAATATATTATTTTGAAGGAGAGTTGACAGGAAGTTGTTGTTGCTATGGAAACAACATTACGGAGAAAACGTAATATTTTCTACATATAAAGACGGAGAAAGTAAAGAACAAAGTCTGAAAATATCAGTACAGTATCATAGTACTGTAACATAATTGTTTTTGGTACTTTCATTGCAGTTGTATGTCTTAAATGTAATATAAATGTTGCCTTCGTGTGTGGTTCGGGGCCATCTTCGTGCGAAATTCACAATTCCATATTCGTGTGTCCATCGGGTGTCAACTTCGGGACAGTGTGACAGGGCCTTTATAGAGAGAGTAGGGGCAGAGGGGGACTCTAGTTTAATGTTAATCTACCTGACTCATTAATCCTCTCTGACATTTTAATTTACTGTTTTGCATGAACACGTCGTAAAATACAGATAATGATTAGCCATTGTTGGAATTTCTGTATTTTCGAGAAGTTATTTTCTGTTTTGCCTCGTTCGGACCAAGAGTAAAATAAAAATATTTTCTGTTTTAAAATTCCTGTCTCCTGCATTTTGGTCCAACCTCTTGTCA
This sequence comes from Pseudochaenichthys georgianus, assembly GCF_902827115.2. Taxonomy (NCBI): domain Eukaryota; kingdom Metazoa; phylum Chordata; class Actinopteri; order Perciformes; family Channichthyidae; genus Pseudochaenichthys; species Pseudochaenichthys georgianus. The sequence continues at coordinate 43,832,074 of NC_047508.1, forward strand.
CGACCTTTGTCCTCCTACCCGTCCTTCAGAGCGTCTTCACCCGTCTGGTCAGCCTTAAGCCTGTCGTCCACAGGGTCATGGTGTCCAACCATGTGATTCATTAAAATCGGCACTGCCCCCAGGCCGTACTGCGGAGATTCCATGCAATTTTCATCCAAACTACAAAAAAACTCAAGGGGTGTCCACAGATCAATATGAAAGCCCACTTGTAGATCCAACATCTCAATATGGAAGCCCACTTCTCAATATTATTAATAATTCCAAAATAATAATAATAGTTTTTATAACTATTGGCATATAATATATACATACATATATATATACATACATATAATAAATTCAAGATTTGATGCCATGGGCGGGATTCGTACCCAGCTCTCTCCACACCAAGGAGCGAGTCTCTTCCATTGCCCCTTCCATTGCCCCACAAGTGGCGCTAAAGCTTATTGAACAAAAGTATCATATATAGACTCCACTATAAAGTAAAAAGACATTTCTCTATCGTTTTTGCGATCAAAATTGACAAAATAACACATCAAATCACATCTACAAATCAATACGAAGCTAATGAAATCACAGACTCCTGAACGCGTGTTTACAAGTTTTAAAACGTAGCAATGGCTTTTCACATCACACCATTGTGTGATATATGATTAATATGATGAAATTAATGTTTTTAAATGTTCCCAATGATTGTTCTTATAATGTTTCCTAAATGTTTTTGTATAAATGTATTTGTTCTGCTATATAATATGGAGAGTCTGACAGGAGTTTCACTGTTGAGAAACGGAGAGAGCAGGGGAGAGAGATCTCACGTCTCGATGTATACACACTATGAGTCTGGCAGTACGTCCATTCGCTTCGTTTTCATCTGTAGATGTGAATTGATGTGTCGTTTGTACATTTTACTGGTGGAAAACAAAGCTAAATGTCTCGTTACTCTATTGACGAATCTATAAAGCACACTTATTCTCCATAAGCTCTCAGTGCCACTTGCCACTATTATAAACATTCTGAACGGCACATTTCCCTGTGTTTTCCACCATCAAAATGTACAAACGACACATCAAATCACATCTACAGATGAAGACGAAGCGAATGGAATTACTCGCAGACTCCTAGTGTGTGGAAATTGAGACGTGAGATCTCTCACATTTCTGGGCTAACCAGAAATGTAAATAGTGCTCAAACAGAAAAACTCGACATGCTAGGAGTCTATGGAGAACTTCCATTCGCTTCGTCTTGATCTGTAGATGTCATTTGAGGCATCGTTTGTCCATTTTGATGGTGGAAAACAAAGGAAAATTTATTTTGCTCATTGAAATTGTTAAAGTGAAGCTGAAAGTGACGTCACTGTTGAGAAACGGAGAGAGCAGGGAAGAGAGATCTCATGTCTCGATTTATACACACTATGAGTCTGGCAGTACGTCCATTCGCTTCGTTTTCATCTGTAGATGTGAATTGATGTGTCGTTTGTACATTTTACTAGTGGAAAACAAAGCTAAATGTCTCGTTACTCTATTGACGAATCTATAAAGCACACTTATTCTCCATAAGCTCTCAGCGCCACTTGCCACTATTATAAACATTCTGAACGGCACATTTCCCTGTGTTTTCCACCATCAAAATGTATAAACGACACATCAAATCACATCTACAGACCAAGACGAAGCGAATGGAAGTAATCCCTGCGTGTGAAAAACGTGTGTTTTACATTTAATAGTTACAAAATGAATAAACCTATTATACTAACTACCCTAAAATACTATAACACTAACTATACAATAATCAACTTCAAATATGGAGAGTCTGAGAAGACAACTTTCCACATATAATTATCTCTTGACTAAATATAAAAATGTTTGCATGCATGCCATAGCATGGATTCGAACTCGCGACCATACGCACCAATGAGCAACGCTGATATCACTGCAACTGCACTGCTTAGAATCTGCCAGCCTTGTGGTGGGGGAGGGGAATAAAATAAAATGGCTCTTAGTTCTGTGTACACGGTCGCAGGGTCCCCAAATGTTGCAAGCGGGTTCCACACAAGTGCAACAACACACTCTCGAAGTTTCGGAGCGCCAACCACATTTTTTCAATTTTTTTAATTGTCTTCCCATCTGCCAACACAAGCCTGTCAGATGCTAAGCTCCAGACAGCATTTTGTGAGAAAGTTTGACATTTTATTGAAAAAAAGTTCTGGGTGGGTTACAGTTTACATACTTCAGATTCCTGATCTGGGCCCTATTTAGAGGCCCCCTGTGAAAAAATTATCTCTTTAGCCCTTTTCAAAGTACTTTAAACACTCACGGAGCACTGCGGCTTCTCAAAAGGCCTTAACGGAAGGTTTTGGTACATTTTAAGCCGTAACCTTTGACATTTAGTCGCACCAGAGGCATCCATTTGCATCTGCTCTCCGAGACGGTTAAAATGACATCAAGCTCAAGGCGGTCGGACCTTCCTTTGTGCTGTAAAGGGCACCGTACGGCATGAAAGCGTGACCTTTGACCTTTGGAGCTTTGTTACATTTCAAGCCGTAACCTTTGACATTAGGAGCAGCGGAGGCATCAATCTGCATGTACTCTTCGAGCCGGTTCTAATGAGAGCAAGCTCAAAGCGGTCGGAACTTCCTTTGCGCCGTCGAGGGTACTGTCGGCATTGCGAATGTGACATCTGACCTCGGTTTTGACCTTGTCCGAGGTCGCAGGGTCCCCAAATTTTGCAAGCGGGTTCCACACAAGTGCAACAACACACTCTCGAAGTTTCGGAGCGCCAACCACATTTTTTCAATTTTCTTCCCATCTGCCAACACAAGCCTGTCAGATGCTAAGCTCCAGACAACATTTTGTGAGAAAGTTTGACATTTTATTGAAAAAGAGTTCTGGGTGGGTTACAGTTTACATACTTCAGATTCCTGATCTGGGCCCTATTTAGAGGCCCCCTGTGAAAAAAGTATCTCTTTAGCCCTTTTAAAAGTACTTTAAACACTCACGGAGCACTGCGGCTTCTCAAAAGGCCTTAACGGAAGGTTTTGGTACATTTTAAGTCGTAACCTTTGACATTTAGTCGCATCAGAGGCATCCATCTGCATCTGCTCTTCGAGCCGATTCTAATGAGAGCAAGCTCAAAGTGGTCGGACCTTCCTTTGTGCCGTAAAGGGCACCGTACAGCATGAAAACGTGACCTCTGATCTCGGTTTTGACCTTGTCGAAGGTCGCAGGGTCCCCAAATGTTGCAAGCAGGTTCCACACACGTTAACCAACACACTCTCAAGGTTTCGGAGCGCCAACCACATTCTTTAAAAAAATTCATTTTCGGATCCCCAAATTTTGCAAGCGGGTTCCACACACGTTAACCAACACACTCTCAAGGTTTCGGAGCGCACATTCTTTAAAAAAAAATCATTTTCGACCCCCCCCCTCCGCCTGTCAGACCCTTAGCTTATGGGAGGATTTTGTGAGAAAGTTTGAAATTTAATTGAATATACATTTGCCTACATGGGAAGTGGGATGCCATATTGATGTATGGACACCCCCCCCCCCCCCCCACGGGTAGTGGAATTCCATATTGACCCCTGGACACCCCTACATGGGAAGTGGGATGCCATATTGATCTGTGGACACCCCTACATGGGAAGTGGGATGCCATATTGATGTATGGACACTAGGGCTGTGCATCTTCACTGGTCTCACGATTCGATTCGATTACGATTATCCTGTCAACGATTCGATTCGGTTCGATATCCCGGTGCATCACGGTGCATCACGATTCATACCAATGCGTTGCATCCTCAATTTTCTATATTACTGCACATGGCTTATTTTTCATCAATGCATACATGCAGTAAATACATATGAACTCTCTTTTTATTATTTAGAAAGTGCTTCAGAAATCAATAACATAAATGTCTTGACATTAATTTATAAACCAAAATAAATGAATTGTATAGGTCTAGCCTCCGTGTGTGAAGTTGTTCCATTCTCAATGTCCTGAATGTGGCATCACACACAGGACTTGAGTCTGAACACAGCAGACAACAGGAGTATTTACAACAGCATATACAAACAAAAATACTGCATGTGGGTGCACACTTACATTCTCTGTCTTACTGTTACATAAATCCCATGAATGTATGAGATTAAATTAGCTTCATTATATCTCAGTGATTAAGTGAATAACAACGTTTCTATCGGGTCACTATCAGCCTGTCACTCATTATTTTCAGGGAGGGGGCGGGGCTTGGAGTAACGGAGAGGAGACGGTGATCGCGGAAGCTTTTTTCCTCCTGCCTTCACAAACTTTACACACGTATATATCGTCTGCAAATTGCTAGAGGACATTCATACTTTGCAATCCAAGACTTAATTAAATCCACCAAAAACCTGACATGATTGTAACGCGATTATTTTTGAAAAACATAAATCCCTCCCTGTGTCTCTGAGCCGCAGCGACATGCACGGAGTGATTCAGAGCGGGTCCTGCTGTTGTCGGTTCTGGACTGGTGTTCTTGTGTTGGTGGATAAAGCAGACTGCTCAGTGTTGCTGTGCCGCTGTCACGTATGTTCCCTGATCTCTGCGTCACCGACCGATTTGATATTAAAGTGACAGAAAAAACGTTATAGTAAAGCCGCGGCCGGAAAATCAGGAAGCAACGTTACTACTCTATAACCGATTATCTTCCGTCACTGCATCGAGACCGAATCGTCCACGTCCGCATCGCAATGCATCGTAGAAACGATTATTTTCAACACCCCTAATGGACACCCCCCCCCACGGGTAGTGGAATTCCATATAGACCCCTGGACACCCCTAAATGGGAAGTGGGATGCCATATTGATCTGTGGACACCCCTACATGGGAAGTGGGATGCCATATTGATGTATGGACACCCCCCCCCCCCCCCCACGGGTGGTGGAATTCCATATAGACCCCTGGACACCCCTACATGGGAAGTGGGATGCCATATTGATCTGTGGACACCCCTACATGGGAAGTGGGATGCCATATTGATGTATGGACACCCCCCCTGACGGGTAGTGGAATTCCATATAGACCCCTGGACACCCCTACATGGGAAGTGGGATGCCATATTGATCTGTGGACACCCCTACATGGGAAGTGGGATGCCATATTGATGTATGGACACCCCCCCCCACGGGTAGTGGAATTCCATATAGACCCCTGGACACCCCTACATGGGAAGTGGGATGCCATATTGATCTGTGGACACCCCTACATGGGAAGTGGGATGCCATATTGATGTATGGACACCCCCCCCACGGGTAGTGGAATTCCATATAGACCCCTGGACACCCCTACATGGGAAGTGGGATGCCATATTGACCTGTGGACACCCCTACATGGGAAGTGGGAAGCCATATTGATCTGTGGACACCACCTTGCCCCCCCCCCATGACCCCTACACGGGAAGTGGGATGCCATATTGATGTATGGACACCCATACATGGGAAGTGGGATGCCATATTGACCTGTGGACACCCCTACATGGGAAGTGGGATGGCATATTGAGTTGTGGACACCACCTTTCCCCCCCCATGACCCCTACACGGGAAGTGGGATGCCATATTGACCTGTGGACACCCCTACATGGGAAGTGGGATGGCATATTGAGTTGTGGACACCACCTTGCCCCCCCCCATGACCCCTACATGGGAAGTGGGATGCCATATTGACCTGTGGACACACCTACATGGGAAGTGGGATGCCATATTGATCTGTGAACACCCCCTTGTCCCCCCCCATGACTATGGCGCCACCTAGGGTCCGATACACGCATCCACCGTGGCAGCTTCCCACTCCCTGTGTCTTACACTGCCAATGGACACCAAAGTATCGAGGTTATCCCATAACCTAATATGGTGTCCCACTAGCTGGGTATCCCATTGGGGAAACGGCCCAAAAAAGGCCATTTCTGCTACCCAACTGAGGAACAGTTTGATCCGTTCTTCTCCCTTGTTTGCTAACGCAAAGCCTTGTCTAATAATTTCCATAACTGGGCGGATTTACATTTCAGATTTTAACACAAAACTTGGTAGCCTCTATCCTGCTAGCAATCGTTCTCAACTCCAGCCTGCCCCTCTGTCTTTCTGGTTCTGGTTTATTTTCATAAAACACCCTAACAAAGTACTGTGGCAGTAAAATCACCACACCATTCTATCATTTTCTTGTGTTAATCCACATGCTTCATTCAGTATGCGAAAGTTTAGTGTATTACAAGGATCATAATGATTGACCTCATCCCATTCATTACAAATGGTACATTCCCTCCACCTTTGATCGAGTGATGTTGCTGTGGGAGGAGATTCAAGTTTCACAAAATACACTGTCTGGGGGGGTCCGAAAACCAGTCAGTATCTGGTGTGAGGGTTAGGGTTAGGGTTAGGGTAATGTTGTGAATCGAGTGGCCTGTGTTTGTCATCCATAACATACGCCTGCCCATACCATAACCCCACCACCACCATGGGCCAACATGGGCCCTACCCCTAACACCAGATACTGCCTGGTTTTCGGACCCCCCCAGACCCCCCCAATAAAGCAAAAATGCATGTTTCAGAGTGGCCTTTTATTGTGGCCAGCCTAAGGCACACCTGAGCAATAATCATGCTGTCTAATCAGCATCTTGATATGCCACACCTGTGAGGTGGGATGGATTATCTCGGCAAAGGAGAAGTGCTCACTATCAAAGATTTGTTCAGATTTGTGAACAATATTTGAGAGAAATGGTTATTTTGTGTATATAGAAAATGTTTTAGATCTTTGAGTTCATCTCATGAAAAATGGGAGCAAAAACAAAAGTGTTGCGTTTATATTTTTGTTCAGTGTAGTAACCTGTTCTTGCAAATTTGTATTAGGTAAATGCTTTGTTTGCAGACGCTTAGACGACTTCAGAACCAAGAGGAGATCAAACCAACTGTCAAGAAGGCACACCTAAACACAAGCTTGAAAGGTCAGTTAGTGTTTTTTTAAGTTTATAGAAAGTGTGAAATGACACTTTTTGTGGACTTTTTAGTTGTGACTGCAGAGCTCTAGAATTTAGATTTTATTGTAGCCGTTTGCCCCTTCTGAAAGGGGGACCACTATGCCGAACATGGAGTATTTTAAACTTAAGTGCTGTGGTAGAGGAAGCATTCGGATACTATACTTAAGTTAAATGATTTCACTGATCCACAGTGTCTTTTACACTCATACTGCTCTGCATTTCAGAGGTAAATACTGTATTTTGTGGAGTCAGAATTCAGTTTTTGCAAAGTAAGAAGACAACAGGCTTCTGTATGACAGAGATGGGGACTCGAGTCTGCGACTCAGACTCGAGTCGCACTTAAGTCGCACACACAGAGACTTCAGACTTGACTTGGACTCGTGACCAAAAGACTTCAGACTCGACTTGGACTCGTGTGTTGGGACTCGTGAACAATCATTGTGTTTTCTATTTTTGGCGTATTAAAGGTGGGGTAGGTACATTTGAGAGAAACCGGCTCGAGATCGCTAGAATTTGAAAATACACAACCGGAGATAATCTGCTAGACTCTGGCTGCTATTTCCTTATAGAGCCCGCATCCTACAACACACACGAACGCGCACATGACCAATGAGGGCACGAGATAAGTTTGTGCCCAGATGGAAGGCTGACAGGCAGGTAGGCCATCCAGTTACTTTAGCCGGGCTCATTACCCAGACGTGCGCGCCTCTGTTACTACCTCGTAGTAACACCATGGCGACCGGCGGCACACCTGCGGCTGTACCGCTTGTAATTAGGTTCAACTACAAAAACTTAGAACAAAATGCTGGCGGCACCAACAAAAGGTCACTGCAAAGTCTGCAATATCAAAATCAAGGATGCTTGCGCAACAACGTCGAATTTAATCAGGCACTTGAAAACTCACCCGGAGAGGTCAGCCACATTAACGCATATGGACGGTTAGCAAACATGTTTAGCTCAGCATCAGCTATGTAATGTTAACTTAGCTTGCTACTAGCTTTGTAACTGAATATTTGAAAAGATTAGTGAATTGCTTGCTTACTGATTTCTGATTCTGAAGTGTTTTGCTTATAAGTTGTTTGAATTTAGCTAAAGTGTGATGTTTTTCCTCATATTGCATTGCAATAGCCTGTTTAAAGTGATCATATAACAAACAACTAATCAGTGCTGATACTGTATGCTAATAGATATAGGAGTGATAATAACACAGTAAATGCTTTGCATTTCTTAGATATAGCTGTGCAGTATTCTTAACAGACTGGATAGCAGCAGACAATAGAAGGCTTATTACAACCAGAAGGGACATGAGACTTTTATTTTTTAGAGACTTGAGACTTGACTTGGACTCGTGACCAAAGACTTGAGACTTGATCAAGTCTCACCCCACAAAGACTTGAGACTTGACTTGGACTCGTGACCAAAGACTTGAGACTTGACTTGCAAAAAAAGACTTGTGAACATCTCTGCTGTATGACATTGTTTTTTATTGTAATATCTGCAAATCAGAGCTAAGTCAGAAGGCAAAGCTCTCTCTAGCGATATATAAACAATCTCCTGCATCCCTATGAACCATCCAGGAGTCTCAGGTCCTCTGGGTCGGGTCTGCTCTTTGTTCCAAGAATAAGAACTAAACATGGAAAAGCAGCATTTAGTTATTATGCCCCGACAATCTGGAACAAACTGCCCAAATCGTGCACGTCCGCTGAAACACTTCCTATTTTCAGAACCAGACTAAAAACGTATCTATTTGCCGCTGCTTTTAATTGAGCTGTTCATACTCACACTGCAGTATGCCTTTTATTCATGTATTCTGTACCTGCTGTGTTGATTTATTTATTTCATTCATTATCTTTGCTTTTTTATGTATCTATTCTTAAATGTCTTTTGTTTATTATTTTGTAAATTACTTTGAATTGTTGTGTACTGAAAGGTGCTATATAAATAAAATTGCCTTGCCTTGCCTTACCGGTCTATCCTAATTGATATTCTTACCTCTGGTCATGAACTGTTAATCATGACTAAAATAACAAGTCAATGGATACTTAGACTTTCTCTGGAGGTTGGCTGGAATCTTCCTTGGGGATAATTTGAGAAGTTCATTCATCCATGAGGGAGTTTGAGTAGAGACCGCTGCTGCTTTTTCGAAGAAAGGATCCAATTGAGGTGGTTCTGGGCCAGGTGGACACCTTGGAATCCCTGTCAGAGCTGGTTAATGTGGTCAGGGAAAAGGAGGTTTTGGGTTACGTCCTGGGACCCGAGGTTAGGGTTAGGGTTTATATCAGGGATGGGCAACTTTGATGGTGGTGGGGGCCACATAATTGATGTACTGGCCACCAGGGGGCCGCAGATTCACTTGGAACACACACACACACACACACACACACACACACACACACACACACACACACACACACACACACACACACACACACACACACACACACACACACACACACACACACACACACACACACACGCATTCCATGTATTGTGTATGTAATTATTAACAAATATAGTAACTCTGACATCTTCATTGACATTTTACAATCTTTCAGGGAACATCCTCTAATAAGCTCACTAAACAAATATCAGTTCACATAAATGTTATTTAATTTGTACCCAGGTTATAAAGGTAACACCATCTATCTATCTATCTATCTATCTATCTATCTATCTATCTATCTATCTATCTATCTATCTATCTATCTATCTATCTATCTATCTATCCATCCATCCATCCATGAATCTGTCACAATCTTAAGGAGAATCCAAATGCAGCACTCGAGAAACCAAGGAGAATTGGTAATATACTTTATTGGAGATTCCACTGGATCGGAGGAATACCAACCGGGCAGTATAACGCACCGGAGGACAGCGGGCAGAAGGTGAGTCAGGGACAGGCAGAGGGTCAGGGAGTAAGCGAGGCGGTCAGCGTGGATACAGGCAGGGTCGGATAACAAGCCAGGCAGGATAGTCGAGGGACAGGCAGGATCAGGAAACAGGCAGAGCAGGCAGGTCGGGGACAGGCAGGGTCGGAACCGGGTAGGCAATCTAGTTTTGAACGCGGGAGAGACAAGCATGAGGCAAAGTACAATCTGGCAAAGAGTGTGTGTAAGGTGCGGGTTTAAATACTGGCAGAAGCTAATGGGTGCAGAAGAGAAAGAGAGTGAGTTAACGAGTGGGTGTGGAAAACAGGTGAGACAGGTGAATGGAAAACTACTGGTGAATGATGGAGCAGACTATGACAGAATCTATCCATCCATCTATCTATCTATCTATCTATCTATCTATCTATCTATCCATCCATCCATCCATCCATGCATCCATCCATCCATCCATCCATCTATCCATCCATCCATCCATCCATCCATCCAACTGATGTCAGGTGTAGCCTTGCAACTGAATATAACTCCACACAATGAGAAGCACTCAATATAGCAATATAGTCCACCATGTCTGGAGGCTGCTCATTCCGTCGCAGCCAACTGCAAGGGATCAGAACCATGTCACACTTATGTTATATGACCGATAATCTGATTCTGTCCAGCTGTCTGATCTCTGTATGTGTATGGTCTCCTAGCTCAGATGCGCAGTGTGTATCAGTGGGTGTCATGTGCAGCCGATTGACGGACCTGTGGAACAAATTAATGCTTTATTTAACAAGTAAGTTCATCTTCTTTCAGTTTTCTCTATGCCTTTCCTGCTCACAAGAGATTATAATTAGAGCCTGAGCTCGACAGAGTCTGAATTAGGGATGGGTATCGTTTGAAATGTATCGATTCCGATTCCGGGTTCTGCTTATCGATTCCAGTTCTTATCGATTCCAGTTCTTATCGATTCCCCGTTTTGATTCCAAAATTGTAAAAGAAAGAGGTCAAACGTTTAGATAACAAAAATATCTTTATTCTTTTAAGCTTTAACTGACATTTTTACAAATAAAAAATAAACATGCAATACAAATGTATTGCACAATAGCTGTGCTTTATTTTAACTGAGCTATGCCTGTGGAAAGCTATTAACAGGCATTACACTGTGCCTTTTCTTTTTTAGTTTAGTGGAGCCTCACTTCAGAGCGTTTACCGCGATCCATCTTTGGAGTTATGAAGTGACTGAGCTCGTGAACTGTCTACGGGAGGGCGGGGGGAGCCTCGCAACTGTAGACCTCTGTCGCCTGTTAGCGCAACTTACATGATGCCAGCGCAACTTAAATGATGCCGTTTAAAAAAATGAAGGGCGGTGCCGGCCGGCTCGGTACGCTGACCGGCCGTTCTGTGATTCTCCAGAACACACAGATGGCCAGTCCGCCCTTACCCTGTATTCCACCGGGTCACCGCGGCGCTGCGGCACAGACGGACCCGGTGGAATACAGGGTCTACCGCGTTTAGGAACCGTTAAGCAGAACCGAAATTCTGTATTTTGTATGGGTACCCGGTACCCTGCATTTTCTTATCGGTTCTCATCTGGAACCGAGTTTCGGTTCCCAACCCTAGTCGGAATGAAGAACTATTGTTTTCCTTCACTATTTTGATTAGGTCTGAGACTGTTTTCTGTGACACCACACACAAAACAGGCCAAACGACGGGCTAAAGCCCAGAAAAACGGGCCAAATGACAGCAGGTAGCCCGTTCGTGCATAGTGATGTGGGCGCGATAGGATTATTATTATGATTATAATTTTTCGTCTTTTGACCCCCGTAACTTTTATGAAAACTCACCAAATGTTGCAAACACGTCAGAAATGGTAAAAATAGACGTTTGGAATGCGTTCCGTAACTTTGCGTAAAAAAATGTGCAAGCCATGGCCACTTCTGTTTTTTAATGTAAACTCCCCCCACCTTCACGTAAATGAAAAAAGTTGACTACGCATATCTAAAGTGCGGAGACGAACAAAAAAGCCTGTTCTAGGTGTATAGAAAAACGTACAGGAGGTTGGCCATTTCGAATTTAACATTTTTTGTAACATTTTTATCATTCATTTTTATCATTCATTGGAACACGATGATGTCATAACTCCAACTGACATGCTCCGAACGCCGCCAAACGCCACATGATGGTTAACACTGCTGCCCTGAACAGCTCTACGTCAAATCTGAGGTTTCATAATGTGGTATTTCCATGGCAACGCAAGTGCAATGGACATGTTCCGATCGCCATCAAACTTCACTTGTATATCATCGGTCCACCCATCAACAGCTTGACGCTAAATCTGAGGTGTAATAATAAGCCGTTTCCATGGTAATGCATGTCTCCCCATAAAACACGATGTTGTCATAACTCAAAGGAAAATTGTCCAAACGGCACCATACTTCAGATGATGGTTAATGGTCTGGTCCTGAACAGGTCTATGTGCCACTTTTGTGCCAATTTACATTAATTACAGCAGAGGGAGCTGTCTTAATCAAGTGAAGAGAGGGCTGTAATCTACTTCCAATTGTTGCCCTTTTGTGGGCCCGTACCAAACTATCTCCTCCTACAATTTTTATCACATCGACTCCAAATTTGGCCAGTACCATCGGAAGACTTGGACAATCAAAACGTATTGCGCACTGTTGTTGTGTTTTGGGTTTAGCGATACATTTACGAAATTTGTCACAGGCATTAACACGGTGGATCTTACGTAACTGATATGGTTGTCGTGTTTCTGTGTGGCAGGATGGCTCTATAGCGCTCCCTAAAAACCCTTCACGGTTCAAGGTGTATGTGATACCTACATGTACGATATTTAAGAGGCATTTGTATCACTGGAAAATCTGATTCCCATGTAGGGAAATGTAGGGAAATCAGTTCAAGCGGTGGCAAGAAGTAGCTTACTTGCGCACATGCACAAACAAATCAAGTTAATGATACGGATTGGTTAGTGACGATGGCGATTCGAGGCTGCACATGCGGGTTCCTGAAGCTTGCAGATTTCATTTTGATTGTAATTACCCTATGATCAATCTGTGGTGCCACCCTCAAATCCTTTTCCTTTTCTTCTAAATCAGAAACATTGAGAAGATTCACCTTGATAAGGATAACCAGTCGATCCTTAGAGATATGCTGCTGCCCATCCCAACAGACCCCTCACTCAAAGTGGACGTGAGTACCAGCAGACTCTTTAGAGAGCTTATATTTCTGATATTTAACTGGGTTTTTCTCCTCGAAGCCCTTTTAAAAAAAAAAAATCCTTTCGGTTGATATAGATAAGAGTTTGTTTGCATTGTGTATTATAACGTGTGTATTCACATTGGTTTTAGACTGAACAACCATGTACATTTTTGTATATGCATTTAATCTCTACTGATATCTACAAAAAAGTATATGTGGATAAATGTGCTTCTGTAGCTCTGAGTAAAGTGTCAAAGATCCAAACATAAATGATCGCACAGTGATGCGTCATGAAAAATTCTGCAGCAGATGATAAAATCTGAAACGCTGCTGTGTCTCTGAGCAGGTGGGACGACTGCAGTGTCCTCTGCTGCTCGTTGTCGGTGAGGACGATCAGAACTGGCCCTCCTACGAGTCTGCTATAGATGTGAGTGTATTTACAAGATGACATCCTGTGGGAATAAAAAGATTCACCTGGAGGTCTGGATAGAGGTCGAACAGTCAAAAATAATCTGTCTTTTCCTAACCTCAGTGTAAACAGTAAGGGGTTAAGGAAAGATGTGAAGAATTAATCAGGATGTAGAAAAGAGACTGCAGTGCTAAGAGAATATGACTGCACTTGGGAAAGGTAATTATGATTTTGTTGATATGCATCTTCTGCGTTGAAACCTTAATTTTCCGTAGATGGACTACTTAAAGTGCATCTAGATACTTGTCCTTGTGTTACCTCTTAAGATGTTGTTTTATGCTGGCTTCATGTAGGTGAACAACAATGACAATGATATTACTTTATTACCAAAGTTGAAATTGAAATGAAAAAAATAAATTCCAAATATCAAATGAAAGATTTGACCGTAAAAGCAATGATTCATATTATTGAAAATATGACTATTTATCAAGATCGAAAACAATACATTGAATTATGGAGGGGTAAAACATTTGTTTCCAACATTTTCCAACATCTTTGAATTTATTCGTAAAGACATCTTTTAAAATTCCACTCTCATGAAGTCCTTAGTTTTTGAAAAGCAGCAGATCATCGTGGTAGCCTGAGGTATGTGGCCATGGATTTACAGTTCAGACGTGACAGCAGCAGAAAACAGTATAATATATACATAAAGCATATCCAAAGAATGATGATGAGGCCATTTAATATGAACATATGAGATTATGTGTTTTACTTCCTGTTTTGCAGATGAGAGAGATGATGGAGCGAGCGGGGAACAGCCACCTGCTGACTGTCCTGTCCTATAAGAATGCCGGTCACCTGATCGAACCTCCTTTCACGCCATTTACCCGAGCCAGCACCTTCAAAACTGTCACTAACCCACCTTTTACGAGTATGTTCCCTTCAGAACAGGAAGATGTTTCTCTCAAAGTTAAGCTAACAAGTCCGGACTTTGAGTTTTGACTGCTATAGTTTGGCTTGTTGTCTTTGCAGTGATGGCTCTGTGGGGCGGAGAGCTGGTGGCACATTCTCGCGCTCAGGAAGACGCCTGGAGGAAGACGCTGGTCTTTCTGAGGGAGAATCTGTACGGCGGCATGAAACCTGGTGCTTCATTTCCCAACCTGTAACCAAGACAACCATTTATTATTGTAGAGACTGCTGGCACCTTTGGTTCAGGAAGTAAAAGTTATCTTTACCATGCATAATTATAATCACTTTGGCTGCAAATGTGATGGACATGAAATATTCAAGGTTGAATTAGTACAAAATTAATTTGGTTAAAGTTTTAAATGTATATTGCACTCATCAAAACAAGAGATAATAAAATGCCTTCCAAGGAAAGAAAGAAAAAGCACCATATAAAACAGTTTGAAATCTTGTTTTGTTATTTTGACGTTTACCTGAATAATTGATCCTCTCTGAAATATCAGCACCTAACTGTATCTGTGTAATGAGTCCTGAGAACCTTTTGTATTGTCTGGAACTAGCTGCAATAAGGTAGTTTCTGTTAAAAGCCCCTGCTTCAAGTGATAGAAGGATCAGACTAACTCATCGACCCAGCAAGGATTGGTTTCAAGAGGAACTTTTTGATCCCTCCTATTCCCTCGTTTGTTGTTTGAAAGACTGAAGTAGCTCCCAGGGCAGAGTACAGACCACGGGAAGCTAACACTGAGCCCTGGTTAATCACTACAATACCTGGGTGGATAAAGGACTCGTTAACACTCCAGATTGTAACTCAAAGCCTGGTAGCCTCCTGCCTGCTAGCACTCGGCTCAACTCCAGCCTACCACCTAGTCATTCTGGCTTGGGTTCCCCCCCAACAAAGATTACAATTGATACTTGGTCCTTCCATATTTTGATTAAATTAAAACTCATCCCATTCTTAACAAATGGTACATCCCCTCCACATTTGACTGAGTGAGGTTGCTGTGGGAGGAGATTAAAGTTCCACAACATATTAAGCTGGACTTCTGATAGTTTACTCTAAGAAGACAACTTGTTCTTGGAAAGTTTGATTAAGGTCATAACAGTGTTTGCAGGCGCTTAGACGACTTCAAAACCAAGAGGAGGTCAAACCAACTGTCAAGAAGGCAAACCTGAACACAAGCTTGAAAGGTCAGAAAGTGATTATTTCAGTTTTTTTAAAAGTGTGAAACTTTTTTCGTGGACTTTTTAACAGTATTTACAGGTGACTACAGAGCTCTAGGATATTGATTTCATTTGGAGCCGTTTGCCCCTTCAGTACAAGCAATGCTCTGTCTGTACACGACTGGCTCTTCTGTGGTTGTTTTGAAGGGGGACAACAATGCCAAACATGGAGTATTTTAAACTTAAGTACTGTGGTAGAGGAAGCATTCAGATACTATACTTAAGGGAAATTATTTCACTGATCCACACCGTATTTTACACTCATACTGCACTGCATTTCAGAGGTAAATACTGTATTTTATTATCAGACTCAGAATTCAGTTTTTGCCGAGTAAGAAGACAACAGGCTTCTGTATGACATTGTTTTATATTGTAAAACCGCAAATCAGAGCTAAGCCAGAAGGCAAAGCTCTCTCTACCGGTCTTGTTATGATTCTGTTTAGTTTTTTTTTTTGTGTGTGCTTTTTCCTGTCTCACCCCTCCCTTCTCTGTTTTCCTCTGCAGGGCTGGTGTGTGACAGGGGCCCTTTCTCATTTCTCGAACTCCCCTCCTCGACTCCCCTCCTCGACTCCTATCCTCGATACTTAGTCCCGCCCACAGGAGATGCGAGCGGAGGAGCCGAGGAGAGAGGAGGGGAAGCAGCAGACGGTTAGAGAAATGAGAACTCCTCTCCTCTGAGCGGTCATTTTAAAGAGACGTCCATTAATGATGACAGAAGGCACAGCAGCCCTCTGTCTGATGGACAGATGTGTTCATGATGACTTATATATTTACTCTGATTCATTCACAGTGCGGTATAATGAGACAATAACAGGCTACAGATGCGGACACGCACATACACACATATATATGTATATATTTATATAAATATATACAATTTCAGAATCAAACAGAGCACTCTCATAATAATGTAACACTATCAGAGACTGGATATATCCCCCCCTCTCTGGTCGCTACAATGAGGAAAATAAATTACGGGCCAAAAGTTGTATTTACAAGTATTAAAAGTAAGCAGAGGACACCAAACCAACTGAGACCTGTCTGTCCGCTGCATCTACGAACACACTGTACCACACACACCTACACCACACACACACACGCACATTCAGTTCCTAAAACAGGCTACAGCCGTTGTGTATTTTATTGTGAAGCACTAAATGGTTTTAGAAAAATATCGACTCTTTGTAGATATCTACTAAACTAAAGCAAATAAAGAGAGTAGGCCTGTTCTACTGAGTGATATATATTATACACACTGCTCTGCTTTCTGCACGGACCTCACAGCTGTTCTCACTGTAAACATCGCGTCGCGATGAAAGCAGTTAATAAAATAATATCCAGGGGATGCATGCAGAGCTGTCATTGGCTGAGATAAGTCCGGCCGTGCGTCACGACTCTTTGAAACATCTCTGTTGCCGGAAATGCATCCACGAAGGAGCCGTGGAGGACCGTGGAGGACCCATCAGTGTATCCTCGGTTATAGCTCCTCCAGAGAGCCTCCTCGACGCTCGGTCCTCGGTCCTCGAAGTGCATTTAGAGAAATGAGATGTCCTTCAACATGGCGCGCTAAAATTCATTTCCGGGTCACTACCGGAGGACCGAGGAGTCGAGGAGTCGAGGAGGGGGATTTGATGAAATGAGAAAGGGCCAGGGAGTTGGCTGGCTCCTCCCAGGAGCAGACGAGGCACACCTGTTTCCACTCACCTCTTCACCTGTAGATATAAAAGCCCGGTGCTCATGCCTCTTCCCTGTCAGATAAGTCCTCTGTGTTTCGACCCTCCGGTGTGTCTCGCTGCTCTCCTCGTCTTGTGGATTCTTTGTTCAGATTTTTGCCTCCTGTCCCTGACGACTCAGTGCCAGCCAACTTCCTGACTCCACTGCCGTCTTTTTTCTGTTTTCTGCTTGAATAAAGCTTTTGTTTTTTAACATCTCTCTCCAGTCTTTTGCTTTGGGGTCCAACATTCTATAGGCCTTAACAGGTCTATCCTCATTTCTAGTCTTACCTCTGGTCATGAAGGGTTAATCATGACTAAAAAAACAAGTCCATGGATACTAGTGGCCGAAAAGGGTTTTCTTCGGAGGGTGGCTGGCCTCTTCCTTAGGCAAAGCAAGGCAAGGCTATTTATACATCTAAACCAGGGATGGGCAAATGGCGGCTCGGCCCCACCTCCTCTTTTTGCGGCCCTCAGATTAATTTATAAACAATGTAATTAAATAAAAAAGTTTTACTTGTAGCACTGATACCGTCCAATAGACTCCTAGTTACGTCGCGAGCTGCGTACATAATTTCAACAACTAACGTCTGGGTTCTTATTAGAGGATGTTCCCTGAAAGATTGTAAAATGTCAATGAAGATGTCAGAGTTACTATATTTGTTAATAATTACACACACAATACATGGAATTTGTGTGTGTGTGTTCCAAGTGAATCTGCGGCCCCCTGGTGGCCAGTACATCAATGATGTGGCCCCCACCACCATCAAAGTTGCCCATCCCGGATCTAAACCCTAACCCTAACCTCGGGTCCCAGGACGTAAACCCAAAACCTCCCTTTTCCCTGACCACATTAACCAGCTCTGACGGGGATTCCAAGGTGTCCACCTGGCCCAGAACCACCTCAATTGGATCCTTTCTTCTAAAAAGCAGCAGCGGTCTCAAAGTCCCTCATGGATGAATGAACTTCTCAAATTATCCCTAAGGAAGATTCCAACCAACCTCTAGAGAAAGTCTCCGGATAGACCGGTAAGGAAAGGCAATTTAATTTATATAGCACCTTTCAGGACGCTACAGTTCAAAGTGATTTACAAAATCATAAACAAAAGACATTTAAGAATAGATACAGCATAAATACATTATTAAATGGCATTTGAAAACAGGCATAAAAAAGTAAAGATAATGAATGAAATAAATAAATCAACACAGCAGGTACAGAATACATGAATAAAAGGCATACTGCAGTGTGAGTATGAACAGCTCAATTAAAAGCAGCGGCAAATAGATACGTTTTTAGTCTGGTTTTGAAAATAGGAATTGTTTCAGCGGACATGCACGATTAGGGCAGTTTGTTCCAGATTGTCGGGGCATAATAGCTAAACGCTGCTTATCCATGTTTATTTCTTATTCTTGGAACAAAGAGCAGACCCGACCCAGAGGACCTGAGACTCCTGGATGGTTTATAGTGATGCAGGAGATCGTTGATATATCGCTAGGGAGAGCTTTTCCTTCTGACCTAGCTCTGATTTGCAGATATTACAATAAAAAACAATGTCATACAGAAGCCTGTTGTCTTATTACTTTGCAAGTATAATAAAATACAGTATTTACCTCTGAAAAACAGTGCAGTATGAGTGTAAAAGACACTGTGGATCAGTGAAATCATTTAACTTAAGTATAGTATCCGAATGCTTCCTCTACCACAGTACTTAAGTTTAAAATACTCCATGTTCGGCATAGTGGTCCCCCTTTCAGAAGGGGCAAACGGCTACAAATAAAATCAAAATTCTAGAGCTCTGCAGTCACAACAAAAAAGTCCACAAAAAGTGTCATTTCACACTTTCTATAAACTTAAATAAACACTAACTGACCTTTCAAGCTTGTGTTCAGGTGTGCCTTCTTGACAGTTGGTGTGATCTCCTCTTGGTTCTGAAGTCGTCTAAGCGTCTGCAAACAAAGCATTTACCTAATACAAATTTGCAAGAACAGGTTACTACACTGAACAAAAATATAAACGCAACACTTTTGTTTTTGCTCCCATTTTTCATGAGATGAACTCAAAGATCTAAAACATTTTCTATATACACAAAATAACCATTTCTCTCAAATATTGTTCACAAATCTGAAAAAATCTTTGATAGTGAGCATCCCAGATAATCCATCCCACCTCACAGGTGTGGCATATCAAGATGCTGATTAGACAGCATGATTATTGCACAGGTGTGCCTTAGGCTGGCCACAATAAAAGGCCACTCTGAAACATGCATTTTGGCTTTATTGGGGGGTCTGGGGGGGTCCGAAAACCAGTCAGTATCTGGTGTGAGGGGTAGGGTAATGTTGTGAATAGAGTGGCCCATGGTGGTGGTGGGGTTATGGTATGGGCAGGCGTATGTTATGGATGACGAACACAGGCCACTCAATTCACAACATTACCCTAACCCTAACCCTAACCCTCACACCAGATACTGACTGGTTTTCGGACCCCCCCAGACAGTGTATTTTGTGAAACTTGAATCTCCTCCCACAGCAACATCACTCGATCAAAGGTGGAGGGAATGTACCATTTGTAAAGAATGGGATGAGGTCAATCATTATGATCCTTGTAATACACTAAACTTTCGCATACTGAATGAAGCATGTGGATTAACACAAGAAAATTATAGAATGTTGTGGTGATTTTACTGCCACGGTACTTTGTTAGGGTGTTTTATGAAAATAAACCAGAGCCAGAAAGACAGAGGGGCAGGCTGGAGTTGAGAATGATTGCTAGCAGGATAGAGGCTACCAAGTTGTGTGTTAAAATCTGAAATGTAAACAAATCCTTTATCCGCCCAGTTATGGAAATGATTAGACAAGGCTTTGCGTTAGCAAACAAGGGAGAAGAATGGATCCAACTGTTCCTGTACAAACAGGAGTTGGTCGGATTCTCTGTCACAGTAAGCAGCGCAGGTTGAACACAAATGCAGGAGACAGGAACTGTTAACAGAAAATACCTTATTGCAAGCTAGTTCCAGACAAGACAAAATAGAACAGAAATTCAATTAATCTACATAAAAAACTGCAAATCCCTCTCTGTCTCTGTTTCCAACGGTGTCCACCAGGGCTCTGTACTTGGTCCACTTGTGTTTACCATCTACATCCACCATCTTGGACAGATTCTCCATTACAACGACCTCCAGTTTCACTGTTATGCAGACGACACACATCCAGAAGGAGCTCAACGTAGAGCCACTGCTCTGTTGTATCTGAAGGGGCCAATTGGATCCAGCCTCTGATTAGGCTGCTTCTGGAGGCCCTAAATTGTAGGTTTTTCTTGAGTGTTTTTGTAGTTTGGATGAAAATTGCATGGAATCTCCGCACTACGGCCTGGGGGCAGTGCCGATTTTAATGCCTCACATGGTTCGACACCATGACCCTGTGGACGACAGGCTTAAGGCTGACCAGACGGGCGAAGACGCTCTGAAGGACGGGTAGGAGGACGAAGGTCGTGACAAGAGGGTGGACCAAAATGCAGGAGAAAGGAATTTTAAAACAGAAAATATTTTTATTTTACTCTTGATCCGAACGAGGCAAAACAGAAAATAACTTCTCGAAAATACAGAAATTCCAACAATGGCTAATAATTATCTGGATTTTACGACGTGTTCATGCACAACAGTAAATTAAAATGTCAGAGAGGATTAATGAGTCAGGTAGATTAAAATATATTAAACTAGAGTCCCCCTCTGCCCCTACTCTCTCTATAATGGAGGTTGTATTTTGGACTCTATTTGAACAAGGGTGATGGAATCCACCCTAAAATCACCCACTGGCTATATAAATAAACTTAAATATTACCACAAGTTATTAATACATTGTACTGATTCAACCAGTAAGCTGTAATCAACTTGATTATAAAGAATAATAATTACAATTAAAGGTAACTTTTCTGGCATGAAAAACAAATGCAGGCATGGAGTCTGTTTCTCTGGCCACCACAGTGACTGAGATAGATGAGCTGTGTTTTCCTGTAAGAAAAACAAAAATTCCCCCCATCATGATTAAGCATGAGGAAAAAAATAGAGCGGACTGTTACTTCCTGAATACAAGGCGCCAGAAGTCCCAGTTAGTGTGAATATTAGTTGTTGTCTTGGTTACAGGGAAAGGGAAGTTTGGGGCTCTCTGCTGGAACTGCTACCCCTGCGACCCGACCACCGATGAGTAGGAGAAGATGGATGGATGGTCTTGGTTACAAGTTGGAAAATGAAGCACCATGTTTCATGCCGCCGTACAGATTCTCCCTCAGAAAGACCAGCATCTTCCTCCAGGCGTCTTCCTGAGCGCGAGAATGTGCCACCAGCTCTCCGCCCCACAGAGCCATCACTGCAAAGACAACAAGCCAAACTATAGCAGTCAAAATTCAAAGTCCGGACTTGTTAGCTTAACTTTGAGATAAACATCTTCCAGGTCTGAAGGGAACATACTCGTAAAAGGTGGAATAGTGACAGATTTGAAGGTGCTGGCTCTGACAAACGGTGTAAATGGAGGTTCGATCAGGTGACCGGCATTCTTATAGGACAGGACAGTCAGCAGGTAGCTGTTCCCCGCTCGCTCCATCATCTCTCAAATATCTAAAAAAATATATATATTTTATATTTTAATTTTTAATGAACAAGGTAAATATCATACAATTGGTATCACAAAAATGTATAATCTACAATACAATCTCGTTTAAAATTGTGTTACGATGTCTAAAGTTACTGATAAGTCACCTGTTTCCTGCCTGGCCTTGCCCATGGCATTAGTTTATCATTACCGGGCAGAGCCCCCGAGCGAAACAGCAGCAACCAGCACGTTGCAAAAGTCTCAATAGTAAACTGTGCCACCGAAACATAATTTTAGCCAATCAGCGGCGTCAAATATTTTGGTCACGTGGGTGCTCACGTAGGCGCCCATGTTGCTTACGTGCGTTGACGTTAGTTGTTTTTTAGACTCGTGAGTGACCAAGGTGACGCAGTATTTGGATGAGAATGGTGTGCAGGTGGAGTCGCCGGAACCTCGGTCCGCCCAAGAGCTACTCTCCAATCCTTTTGAAAGGAGAAGTTTGGGAGATAAATTGATACTTAAAGACCTTGGACCGGACCAACCCGATTTGTATATATCACAGCAAGCTCGTGAAAAAGACAAAACGTATCAACAAGGCTTCTCACATGGCAAGCTGGATGCAAACAGGTAAATGCTATCTTTTGTTTCACATGCTTGCTCTTCAAACAGCCGGGGACAGATACGATCTGTTCAGAAACTAGACAAAAGTTAAACAAGTACAAACCACAGACTGTCTGTGTCATGGAGAATACAGTCGCTGGTTTATTTATGTCTGTAGGCCGTTGTTGTGAGTGTGGACGGTCGGAGCATATATAGCGTTAGCTTAGCCAAGCTCCATTCAGGAAACCAGGGATGGGCAAATGACGGCCCGGCCCCACCTCCTCTTTTTGCGGCCCTCAGATTAATTTATAAACAATGTAATTAATTAAAAAAGTTTCACTTGTAGCACTGATACCGTCCAATAGACTCCTAGTTATGTCGCGAGCTGCGTACATAATTTCAGATACCAGTGCTGAGGAACAGCTGAGTGCGGGTTGACAGGTGTCTGTGTTGACATTCCCCTTATTGTGGAATAAGGGGAATGCAGAGACAGGCTACAAGTGTTCAAGTTAGACAACTAACGTCTGGGTTAGTGTTCAAGACTTCATGTCCTCTTAATGGTTAATCTCAATGCACCCACATTTTCTGTGCTTTCCAATAGTTTAAAATTGTTTCATTCCACTGTTAAATAACCTGTTCAATACAAACATGCCACTTGTACAAATTAAATAACATTTCTGTGAACTGGTATTTGTTTAGTGAGCTTATTAGAGGATGTTCCCTGAAAGATTGTAAAATGTCAATGAAGATGTCAGAGTTACTATATTTGTTAATAATTACACACACAATACATGGCATTTGTGTGTGTGTGTTCCAAGTGAATCTGCGGCCCCCTGGTGGCCAGTACATCAATTATGTGGCCCCCACCACCATCAAAGTTGCCCATCCCGGATCTAAACCCTAACCCTAACCTCGGGTCCCAGGACGTAAACCCAAAACCTCCCTTTTCCCTGACCACATTAACCAGCTCTGACGGGGATTCCAAGGTGTCCACCTGGCCCAGAACCACCTCAATTGGATCCTTTCTTCGAAAAAGCAGCAGCGGTCTCAAAGTCCCTCATGGATGAATGGACTTCTCAAATTATCCCTAAGGAAGATTCCAGCCAACCTCTAGAGAAAGTCTCCGGATAGACCGGTAAGGCAAGGCAAGGCAATTGTATTTATATAGCACCTTTCAGGACGCTACAGTTCAAAGTGATTTACAAAATAATAAACAAAAGACATTTAAGAATAGATACAGCATAAATACATTATTAAATGGCATTTAAAAACAGGCATAAAAAAGCAAATATAATGAATGAAATAAATAAATCAACACAGCAGGTACAGAATACATGAATAAAAGGCATACTGCAGTGTGAGTATGAACAGCTCAATTAAAAGCAGCGGCAAATACAGATGTAGCGCTTCGTTTCAGACGCCTACCCGTGCGGGTCCGTGATCGGCACGGGGTGGGCCCCTGCTCAAAAGGAAAAAAAAAACGCAGGACTTGAAACGCCCCCTTGATAAATACATTTAATTATAATGAAACCAGCTGCAATGGATCATGGATCCACCAGGGGGAGCCGTGAAAAGCTGCCACACTGAAACTCATGTGAAATAAACAGCTGATCTACAGGTATCTGATATAGCGGATATTTGTTAAGATCCATATACTGTATGCACGGATAGGATCATATTCTGTGCTAAGTAAGAGACATGTAATAATTTACTAAACATCACAATGTTTTTATTTAACAAAATAATGTTTAATTCACGTTGGCGTAACTTACGCCGCGTAAGTACAAAACCATCGCTATGTTTTTAGATCAGGAAATGCATCCAGGGTCAAACAAACGATGTTCGATCTTCATCCTCGCATTCATTTAATGTATCATATGTTCGCGAGTTGAAATGAATGCACTAAATTTAATCCACGTGAGTTTACAACAACAACAATAATCGCTTTGTTTTTATATCACATCCGACCGGAGGAAAATGCAGCGGCTCTCACTACCGATCACCCTAATCTCACGGGCAAACAATAATATGTACAGTACCTGTAATCTGTGCAATAACAATAAAGTTGAATCTAATCTTGAGCAGGAACTAATGTAGGCTATTTACTTAGTACATATCTGACATTAACGATTAAACACGTTTGTGCATTCTTTATGAATGCAAACCGAGTCAACCAACCCCCCATGTGTCCTGTTGGGGACCCTTTGTTTAAAACTAATTGGCCATCGGAATGTGTGGAGTCACATTCCACAGCTCTCCCCAGCTCTCCCCCCTGTTTTAGTAGATTTCGCATGAGAGCAAAAGGAGAATATCCGTGTGTAAGAGTGAAAATGTATGTATGTAAAATGAGAATATATGTGTGTAAGAGTGAACATATGCTGCATTTTGAATGTCCGATAGTCCACCATTTCCACCGGAAATATCAAACATTTAATAAAAGTGAAAAACAATGAACAAGACTTAACGTATTCATCATAATTAATTATATTTATTTCGTTTGGATGTAGGATTTTTGACTTTGTTTAGAGCATTGATCTTCTACTATATGAACATGATGGACCCAAAATCACAAAAAAACGTAAAAACAGATTTTGAAAATGATTTTATTTTTCATAACACAAACATACACAACGAAACCATTTAAAAGCTGGAAATATATACATGGGATGTGACTATGATAATGTGAAAGTTTGATTGAGGTAGCATGGGATTTCATTCTGATAAGGCAAAAGTGTTATTATAAATATAATACAAATATATTTATATACACATTATGTACAACAATCTGTTTTTTCTGTCTTTATCTGTGCCACGCTTCAAAGCGGTTTCTGTCAACTACGACACAGAGGGCAACATCACAGATTCCTCCTCCTCCATGTCAAAAAACAAGCTTAAAGCTTGACTCACGTTCAGAGTTCTCTTCATCATAGTTGAGTCTTCAAAACTCAAAATCTATCTAACTATATCTAAATTCTCAATGTTTGTCAGTCACTTTACTTCAATCGCTGCAGTCTCCCGCCGCCTCTCTTCGTCTCCCGCCGCCTCTCTTCGTCTCCCGCCGCCTCTCTTCGTCTCCCGCCGCCTCTCTTTGTCTCCCGCCGCCTGTCTTTGTATATCTTCGTCTCTCTCCATTTCCCGCCGTGTCTCTTCGGTTCCCGCCGTCCCTCTTCGTCTCTTTTCGTCTCGTTTCGTATCACTCCGTTTAACTGATTACCTCACCCCCTCCCTGGTAAATACATCCTGTTGAGCAGAATCTACAGTTTCCAGTATTTTCCGTTTCGTAAAATGATAAAATTCGGCGAAGATATTAAAATATGTGCTTCCATTATTCATACTTCTGAGATATATCTGTATTAACTTTATATCATCATATGTCCGTGTTTATTGGGTATTTTTGCATGAAACAAAGACTGGCATATAGTTTCAAGCCAGTACTTTCGACAGAAATACACATATACATCCTGTTGAGCAGGATCTACAGTTTCCAGTATTTTCCGTTTCGTAAAATGATAAAATGCGGCGAAGATATTAAAATATGTGCTTCCATTATTCATACTTCTGAAATATATCTGTATTAACTTTATATCACTGTATCTCCGTGTTTACTGGGTCTTTTTGCATGAAACAAAGACTGGGATATAGTTTCAAGCCAGTACTTTCGACAGAAACACACGGCAATGTTGTCCGGACTGTTGTTTTTATGCGGCACCGGCTTGAACAGGTCATGTGATCTGATCACGCCGGCGTGACGGTCGACTCCAAAGGGTTAATATTAAATACATATAAGTATTTTTACAACTTGTATTTAGAAATACTCTGTTGTAATTATTGATGCATACATGTGTTCATCCATTCAATGTGGCATCTGCTATAATGGGGTTAATGTATGATATTACTTAATAATACAATACATTATAATATATGATATGATAATTACATTTTAGTTTTATTAATTTCTTATTTCATAGTTTCTCATTATTATTATTTGTATCGCTCATCTTATTTTTGATTTTATTAATCTGTGTGAATCTGTGCTGTCCTGTTTTTCACTCTCACCCTGTTGCTGTTTGAACTACTGAATTTCCCCACGGGATTAATAAAGGTCCATCTTATCTTATCTTAATGTATAAGTTGATTTACTTCAATCTACTGTACAATATTACAAGAAATATACTGCATAAAGCAAACTATATACTTTATTTGATCTAAAATATTGATGTTTCTACAACACCCATTGTGTATTTTGTGAATGAAGCGCCATCTCATGGTTAACTCCTGTAATTGAACAAATAGGGAAATTGGGCAACGCCCTCTAGCAATTTGGCAACACCCCCAGCCACTGGCATCCGCTGCGCTTTTGACTGGGACACACCCATTTGAGTCTGATATGGAGTGCTACATCTGTAGATACGTTTTTAGTCTGGTTTTGAAAATAAGAATTGTTTAAGCGGACATGCACGATTAGGGCAGTTTGTTCCAGATTGTCGGGGCATAATAGCTAAACGCTGCTTTTCCATGTTTATTTCTTATTCTTGGAACAAAGAGCAGACCCGACCCAGAGGACCTGAGACTCCTGGATGGTTTATAGTGATGCAGGAGATCGTTGATATATCGCTAGACAGAGCTTTGCCTTCTGACTTAGCTCTGATTTGCAGATATTACAATAAAAAACAATGCCATACAGAAGCCTGTTGTCTTCTTACTTTGCAAAAACTGAATTCTGACTCCAATAGCTTCCGGACAAGTGTTATAATAAAATACAGTATTTACCTCTGAAAAACAGTGCAGTATGATTGTAAAAGACACTGTGGATCAGTGAAATCATTGAAGTTAAGTATAGTATCCGAATGCTTCCTCTACTACCACAGTACTTAAGTTTAAAATACTCCATGTTCGGCATAGTGGTCCCCCTTTCAGAAGGGGCAAACGGCTAGAATAAAATCAAAATTCTAGAGCTCTGCAGTCACAACTAAAAAGTCCACAAAAAGTGTCATTTCACACTTTCTATAAACTTAAATAAACACTAACTGACCTTTCAAGCTTGTGTTCAGGTGCGTCCTCTTGGTTCTGAAGTCGTCTAAGCATCTGCAAACAAACCATTTACTTAATCAAACTTTGCAAGAACAGGTTACTACACTGAACAAAAATATAAACGCAACACATTTGTTTTTGCTCCCATTTTTCATGAGATGAACTCAAAAATCTAAAAGTAGGGTAGGGTTAGGGGTAGGGTTAGGGCTAGGGTTAGGGTTAGGGCTAGGGTTAGGGTTAGGGTAATGTTGTGAATCGAGTGGCCCATGGTGGTGGTGGGGTTATGGTATGGGCAGGCGTATGTTATGGACGACAAACACAGGCCACTCGATTCACAACATTACCTTAACCCTAACACTAACCCTAACCCTACCCCTCACACCAGATACTGACTGGTTTTCGGACCCCCCCAGACCCCCCTAATAAAGCAAAAATGCACGTTTCAGAGTGGCCTTTTATTGTGGCCAGCCTAAGGCACACCTGTGCAATAATCATGCTGTCTAATCAGCATCTTGATATGCCACACCTGTGAGGTGGGATGGATTATCTCGGCAAAGAAGAAGTGCTCACGATCACAGATTTTTTCAGATTTGTGAACAATATTTGAGAGAAATGGTTATTTTGTGTATATAGAAAATGTTTTAGATCTTTGAGTTCATCTCATGAAAAATGGGAGCAAAAACAAGTGTTGCGTTCATATTTTTGTTCAGTGTATTTTGTGGAACTTGAATCTCCTCCCACAGCAACATCACTCGATCAAAGGTGGAGGGAATGTACCATTTGTAAAGAATGGGATGAGGTCAATCATTATGATCCTTGTAATACACTAAACTTTCGCATACTGAATGAAGCATGTGGATTAACACAAGAAAAGTATAGAATGGTGTGGTGATTTTACTGCCACAGTACTTTGTTAGGGTGTTTTATGAAAATAAACCAGAGCCAGAAAGACAGAGGGGCAGGCTGGAGTTGAGAACTATTGCTAGCAGGATAGAGGCTACCAGGTTTTGTGTTAAAATCTGAAATGTAAAAAAATCCTTTATCCGCCCAGTTATGGAAATTATTAGACAAGGCTTAGCGTTAGCAAACAAGGGAGAAGAACGGATCAAACTGTTCCTATACAAACAGGAGTTGGTCGGATTCTCTGTCACAGTAAGCACCGCAGGTTGAACACAAATGCAGGAGACAGGAACTGTTAACAGAAAATACCTTATTGCAAGCTAGATCCAGACGAGATAAAATAGAACAGAAATTCAATTAATCTACATAAAAAACTGCAAATCCCTCTCTGTCTCTGTTTCCAACGGCGTCCACCAGGGCTCTGTACTTTGTCCACTTGTGTTTACCATCTACATCCACCATCTTGGAAAGATTCTCCGTTACAACGACCTCCAGTTTCACTGTTATGCAGACGACACACATCCAGAAGGAGCTCAACGTAGAGCCACTGCTCCGTTGTATCTGAAGGGGCCAATTGGATCCAGCCTCTGATTAGGCTGCTTCTGGGGGCCCTAAATTGTAGGTTTTTTTTGAGTTTTTTTGTAGTTTGGAGGAAAGTTGCATGGAATCTCCGCAGTACGGCCTGGGGGCAGTGCCGATTGTAATGCCTCACATGACACCATTACATTACATTACATTGCATTTAGCTGACGCTTTTATCCAAAGCGACTTACAATAAGTACATTTGACCAGGAAGACACAACCTTGAAGAAAACAGAATCATATAAGAACATCAGGTTTCAAATGACCCTGTGGACGATAGGCTTAAGGCTGACCAGACGGGCGAAGACGCTCTGAAGGATGGGTAGGAGGTCGAAGGTCGTGACAAGAGGGTGGACCAAAATGCAGGAGACAGGAATTTTAAAACAGAAAATATTTTTATTTTACTCTTGGTCCGAACGAGGCAAAACAGAAAATAACTTCTCGAAAATACAGAAATTCCAACAATGGCTAATAATTATCTGGATTTTACGACGTGTTCATGCACAACAGTAAATTAAAATGTCAGAGAGGATTAATGAGTCAGGTAGATTAAAATATATTAAACTAGAGTCCCCCTCTGCCCCTACTCTCTCTATAATGGAGGTTGTATTTTGGACTCTATTTGAACAAGGGTGATGGAATCCACCCTAAAATCACCCACTGGCTATATAAATAAACTTAAATATTACCACAAGTTATTAATACATTGTACTGATTCAACCAGTAAGCTGTAATCAACTTGATTATAAAGAATAATAATTACAATTAAAGGTAACTTTTCTGGCATGAAAAACAAATGCAGGCATGGAGTCTGTTTCTCTGGCCACCACGGTGACTGAGATAGATGAGCTGTGTTTTCCTGTAAGAAAAACAAAAATTCCCCCCATCATGATTAAGCATGAGGAAAAAAATAGAGCGGACTGTTACTTCCTGAATACAAGGCGCCAGAAGTCCCAGTTAGTGTGAATATTAGTTGTTGTCTTGGTTACAGGGAAAGGGAAGTTTGGGGCTCTCTGCTGGAACTGCTACCCCTGCGACCCGACCACCGATGAGTAGGAGAAGATGGATGGATGGTCTTGGTTACAAGTTGGAAAATGAAGCACCATGTTTCATGCCGCCGTACAGATTCTCCCTCAGAAAGACCAGCATCTTCCTCCAGGCGTCTTCCTGAGCGCGAGAATGTGCCACCAGCTCTCCGCCCCACAGAGCCATCACTGCAAAGACAACAAGCCAAACTATAGCAGTCAAAATTCAAAGTCCGGACTTGTTAGCTTAACTTTGAGATAAACATCTTCCAGGTCTGAAGGGAACATACTCGTAAAAGGTGGAATAGTGACAGATTTGAAGGTGCTGGCTCTGACAAACGGTGTAAATGGAGGTTCGATCAGGTGACCGGCATTCTTATAGGACAGGACAGTCAGCAGGTAGCTGTTCCCCGCTCGCTCCATCATCTCTCACATCTGCAAAACAGGAAGTATAACACATGGTTTTATATTTGTCAGATCATCTTCATTCTTTGGATATGTTTTGTAAATATGTATATCTTATACTCTTTTCTGTCTGAACTGTAACTCCCTGGCAACCAGTGGCGGCCGGCCCATAGGGGCGCTAGGGGCACCGCCCCACCTCTTGCCAGATAAAAAAAAATATATATATATATTAAATAAAAAAAAAAATATTTAAAAAAAAAATATCTAAAAAAATATATATATTTTATATTTGAATTTTTAATGAACAAGGTAAATATCACACAATTGGTATCACAAAAATGTATAATCTACAATACAATCTCGTTTAAAATTGTGTTACGATGTCTAAAGTTACTGATAAGTCACCTGTTTCCTGCCTGGCCTTGCCCATGGCATTAGTTTATCATTACCGGGCAGAGCCCCCGAGCGAAACAGCAGCAACCAGCACGTTGCAAAAGTCTCAATAGTAAACTGTGCCGCCGAAACATAATTTCAACCAATCAGCGGCGTCAAATATTTTGGTCACGTGGGCGCTCACGTTGGCGCCCATGTTGCTTACGTGCGTTGACGTGAGTTGTTTTTTAGACTCGTGAGTGACCAAGGTGACGCAGTATTTGGATGAGAATGGTGTGCAGGTGGAGTCGCCGGAACCTCGGTCCGCCCAAGAGCTACTCTCCAATCCTTTTGAAAGGAGAAGTTTGGGAGATAAATTGATACTTAAAGACCTTGGACCGGACCAACCCGATTTGTATATATCACAGCAAGCTCGTGAAAAAGACAAAACGTATCAACAAGGCTTCTCACATGGCTAGCTGGATGCAAACAGGTAAATGCTATCTTTTGTTTCACATGCTTGCTCTTCAAACAGCCGGGGACAGATACGATCTGTTCAGAAACTAGACAAAAGTTAAACAAGTACAAACCACAGACTGTCTGTGTCATGGAGAATACAGTCGCTGGTTTATTTATGTCTGTAGGCCATTGTTGTGAGTGTGGACGGTCGGAGCATATATAGCGTTAGCTTAGCCAAGCTCCATTCAGGAAACCAGGGATGGGCAAATGGCGGCCCGGCCCCACCTCCTCTTTTTGCGGCCCTCAGATTAATTTATAAACAATGTAATTAATTAAAAAAGTTTTACTTGTAGTACTGATACCGTCCACTAGACTCCTAGTTACGTCGCGAGCTGCGTACATAATTTCAAATACCGGTGCTGAGGAACAGCTGAGTGCGGGTTGACAGGTGTCTGTGTTGACATTCCCCTTATTGTGGAATAAGGGGAATGCAGAGACAGGCTACAAGTGTTCAAGTTAGACAACTAACGTCTGGGTTAGTGTTCATGACTTCATGTCCTCTTAATGGTTAATCTCAATGCACCCACATTTTCTGTGCTTTCCAATAGTTTCAAATTGTTTCATTCCACTGTTAAATAACCTGTTCAATACAAACATGCCACTTGTACAAATTAAATAACATTTCTGTGAACTGGTATTTGTTTAGTGAGCTTATTAGAGGATGTTCCCTGAAAGATTGTAAAATGTCAATGAAGATGTCAGAGTTACTATATTTGTTAATAATTACACACACAATACATGGCATTTGTGTGTGTGTGTTCCAAGTGAATCTGCGGCCCCCTGGTGGCCAGTACATTAATTATGTGGCCCCCATCACCATCAAAGTTGCCCATCCCGGATCTAAACCCTAACCCTAAACTCGGTTCCCAGGACGTA
This sequence comes from Pseudochaenichthys georgianus, assembly GCF_902827115.2. Taxonomy (NCBI): domain Eukaryota; kingdom Metazoa; phylum Chordata; class Actinopteri; order Perciformes; family Channichthyidae; genus Pseudochaenichthys; species Pseudochaenichthys georgianus. The sequence continues at coordinate 43,864,365 of NC_047508.1, forward strand.
AACCCAAAACCTCCCTTTTCCCTGACCACATTAACCAGCTCTGACGGGGATTCCAAGGTGTCCATCTGGCCCAGAACCACCTCAATTGGATCCTTTATTCGAAAAAGCAGCAGCGGTCTCAAAGTCCCTCATGGATGAATGAACTTCTCAAATTATCCCTAAGGAAGATTCCAGCCAACCTCTAGAGAAAGTCTCCGGATAGACCGGTAAGGCAAGGCAAGGCAATTGTATTTATATAGAACCTTTCAGGACGCTACAGTTCAAAGTGATTTACAAAATAATAAACAAAAGACATTTAAGAATAGATACAGCATAAATACATTATTAAATGGCATTTAAAAACAGGCATAAAAAAGCAAAGATAATGAATGAAATAAATAAATCAACACAGCAGGTATAGAATACATGAATAAAAGGCATACTGCAGTGTGAGTATGAACAGCTCAATTAAAAGCAGCGGCAAATACAGATGTAGCGCTTCGTTTCAGACGCCTACCCGTGCAAGTCCGTGATCGGCACGGGGTGGGCCCCTGCTCAAAAGGAAACCCCCCCCGCAGGACTTGAAACACCCCCTTGATAAATACATTTAATTATAATGAAACCAGCTGCAATGGATCATGGATCCACCAGGGGGAGCCGTGAAAAGCTGCCACACTGAAACTCATGTGAAATAAACAGCTGATCTACAGGTATCTGATATAGCGGATATTTGTTAAGATCCATATATGTCACGGATAGGATCATATTCTGTGCTAAGTAAGAGACATGTAATCATTTACTAAACATCACCATGTTTTTATTTAACAAAATAATGTTTAATTCACGTTGGCGTAACTTACGCCGCGTAAGTACAAAACCATCGCTATGTTTTTAGATCAGGAAATGCATCCAGGGTCAAACAAACGATGTTCGATCGTCATCCTCGCATTCATTTAATGTATCATAAGTTCGCGAGTTGAAATGAATGCACTAAATTTAATCCACGTGAGTTTACAACAACAACAATAATCGCTTTGTTTTTATATCACATCCGACCGGAGGAAAATGCAGCGGCTCTCACTACCGATCACCCTAATCTCACGGGCAAACAATAATATGTACAGTGTTAATAGTGTACTGTATTATTAGTGTCTAATATTACTGCTATAATAATCACACATTGAGTTGTGCATAACATATGCATAGTAATTTAATACCTTCCAACACACATTGTAAGAACAGTTCTGTTTCATATGAGTGTTGAGAGCTGTATCCACAAATCTACTAATTTTGCCCTCAGTGCACCAGATTGATGCATTTAACTTCAATTTAAATAAAAACATCTTCTGTTGTAACAACAATAACATTATAAATAGTAACATAGCATGGTATTGCACATTTATTGTAGCTTTGAGAGTTACTGTCCTGAGATTTATTTATTACATGGATGAAGGTGACTGAGGCTTTTAATATAGACTTTTCAGTGTCCCACATTTTGCACAGAACAGTCCCACATTAGGAAAACAGATTGTCTGAGACAACTTGGCACTAAGAGTACTAATATGTCTACCATTTCTTTTATGAGTTTAATATCTGCATGTTCTCTTTTGGTTTGATGAGGACACATCCTGGGGATTTCAGAATGTTACTGGATTTTGATTTATTGTATCGGCTTCATGTCGCAATATATTCCCGAAGTCTGAAATGCAAAAATGTTCCACATTAGGGCAATGCACCCTACATTTAATCATTTTGTTTATTTTTAACGAAATAAATGTGCTTTAATCCATCATGAAATTAATGTAGGCTATTTACTTAGTACATATCTGACATAAACGATTAACACACTGTTCATACTGCTCACAGGCTGATATCTAGTGTATTCATACCCCTCACTGTTTATTCATCATTCAATTCATTATATATTTTATTCTGTAGATTGTGAACATTACTTTTCACTTTACTGCTTGTTGCACCTGGTTAGAAGCTAAACTGCATTTCGTTGTCTCAGTACCTGTAATCTGTGCAATAACAATAAAGTTGAATCTAATCTTGAGTAGTTACTAATGTAGGCTATTTACTTAGTACATATCTGACATTAACGATTAAACACGTTTGTGCATTCTTTATGAATGCAAACCGAGTCAACCAACCCCCCATGTGTCCTGTTGGGGACCCTTTGTTTAAAACTAATTGGCCATCGGAATGTGTGGAGTCACATTCCACAGCTCTCCCCAGCTCTCCCCCCTGTTTTAGTAGATTTCGCATGAGAGCAAAAGGAGAATATCCGTGTGTAAGAGTGAAAATGTATGTACGTAAAATGAGAATATATGTGTGTAAGAGTGAACATATGCTGCATTTTGAATGTCCGATAGTCCACCATTTCCACCGGAAATATCAAACATTTAATAAAAGTGAAAAACAATGAACAAGACTTAACGTATTCATCATAATTAATTATATTTATTTTGTTTGGATGTAGGATTTTTGACTTTGTTTAGAGCAGTGATCTTCTACCATATGAACACGATGGACCCAAAATCACAAAAAAACGTAAAAACAGATTTTGAAAATGATTTTATTTTTCATAACACAAACATACACAACGAAACCATTTAAAAGCTGGAAATATATACCTGGGATGTGACTATGATAATGTGAAAGTTTGATTGAGGTAGCATGGGATTTCATTCTGATAAGGCAAAAGTGTTATTATAAATATAATACAAATATATATATATATATATACACATTATGTACAACAATCTGTTTTTTCTGTCTTTATCTGTGCCACGCTTCAAAGCGGTTTCTGTCAACTACGACACAGAGGGCAACATCACAGATTCCTCCTCCTCCATGTCAAAAAACAAGCTTAAAGCTTGACTCACGTTCAGAGTTCTCTTCATCATAGTTGAGTCTTCAAAACTCAAAATCTATCTAACTATATCTAAATTCTCAATGTTTGTCAGTCACTTTACTTCAATCGCTGCAGTCTCCCGCCGCCTCTCTTCATCTCCCGCCGCCTCTCTTCGTCTCCCGCCGCCTCTCTTCGTCTCCCGCCGCCTGTCTTCGTATATCTTCGTCTCTCTCCATTTCCCGCCGTGTCTCTTCGGTTCCCGCCGTCCCTCTTCGTCTCTTTTCGTCTCGTTTTGTATCACTCTATTTAACTGATTACCTCACCCCCTCCCTGGTAAATACATCCTGTTGAGCAGAATCTACAGTTTCCAGTATTTTCCGTTTCGTAAAATGATAAAATACGGCGAAGATATTAAAATATGTGCTTCCATTATTCATACTTCTGAGATATATCTGTATTAACTTTATATCATCATATGTCTGTGTTTATTGGGTATTTGTGCATGAAACAAAGACTGGCATATAGTCTTAAGCCAGTACTTTCGACAGAAATACACATATACATCCTGTTGAGCAGGATCTACAGTTTCCAGTATTTTCCGTTTCGTAAAATGATAAAATGCGGCGAAGATATTAAAATATGTGCTTCCATTATTCATACTTCTGAAATATATCTGTATTAACTTTATATCACCATATCTCCGTGTTTACTGGGTCTTTTTGCATGAAACAAAGACTGGGATTTAGTGTCAAGCCAGTACTTTCGACAGAAACACACAGCAATGTTGTCCGGACTGTTGTTTTTATGCGGCACCGGCTTGAACAGGTCATGTGATCTGATCACGCCGGCGTGACGGTCGACTCCAAAGGGTTAATATTAAATACATATAAGTATTTTTACAACTTGTATTTAGAAATACTGTGTTGTAATTATTGATGCATACATGTGTTCATCCATTCAATGTGGCATCTGCTATAATGGGGTTAATGTATGATATTACTTAATAATACAATACATTATAATATATGATATGATAATTACATTTTAGTTTTATTAATTTCTTATGTCATAGTTTCTCATTATTATTATTTGTATCGCTCATCTTATTTTTGATTTTATTAATCTGTGTGAATCTGTGCTTTCCTGTTTTTCACTCTCACCCTGTTGCTGTTTGAACTACTGAATTTCCCCACGGGATTAATAAAGGTCCATCTTATCTTATCTTAATGTATAAGTTGATTTACTTCAATCTACTGTACAATATTACAAGAAAAATATACTGCATAATGCAAACTATATACTTTATTTGATCTAAAATATTGATGTTTCTACAACACCCATTGTGTATTTTGTGAATGAAGCGCCATCTCATGGTTAAATCCTGTAATTGAACAAATAGGGAAATTGGGCAACGCCCTCTAGCAATTTGGCAACACCCCCAGCCACTGGCATCTGCTGGGCTTTTGACTGGGACACACCCATTTGAGTCTGATCTGGAGTGCTACATCTGTAGATACGTTTTTAGTCTGGTTTTGAAAATAGGAATTGTTTAAGCGGACATGCACGATTAGGGCAGTTTGTTCCAGATTGTCGGGGCATAATATCTAAACGCTGCTTTCCCATGTTTATTTCTTATTCTTGGAACAAAGAGCAGACCCGACCCAGAGGACCTGAGACTCCTGGATGGTTTATAGTGATGCAGAAGATCGTTGATATATCGCTAGAGAGAGCTTTGCCTTCTGACTTAGCCCTGATTTGCAGATATTACAATAAAAAACAATGCCATACAGAAGCCTGTTGTCTTCTTACTTTTCAAAAACTGAATTCTGACTCCAATAGCTTCCGGACAAGTGTTATAATAAAATACAGTATTTACCTCTGAAAAACAGTGCAGTATGATTGTAAAAGACACTGTGGATCAGTGAAATCATTGAACTTAAGTATAGTATCCGAATGCTTCCTCTACTACCACAGTACTTAAGTTTAAAATACTCCATGTTCGGCATAGTGGTCCCCCTTTCAGAAGGGGCAAACGGCTAGAATAAAATCAAAATTCTAGAGCTCTGCAGTCACAACTAAAAAGTCCACAAAAAGTGTCATTTCACACTTTCTATAAACTTAAATAAACACTAACTGACCTTTCAAGCTTGTGTTCAGGTGCGTCCTCTTGGTTCTGAAGTCGTCTAAGCATCTGCAAACAAACCATTTACTTAATCAAACTTTGCAAGAACAGGTTACTACACTGAACAAAAATATAAACGCAACACATTTGTTTTTGCTCACATTTTTCATGAGATGAACTAAAAAATCTAAAAGTAGGGTAGGGTTAGGGGTAGGGTTAGGGGTAGGGTTAGGGTTAGGGCTAGGGTTAGGGTTAGGGTAATGTTGTGAATCGAGTGGCCCATGGTGGTGGTGGGGTTATGGTATGGGCAGGCGTATGTTATGGACGACAAACACAGGCCACTCGATTCACAACATTACCTTAACCCTAACACTAACCCTAACCCTACCCCTCACACCAGATACTGACTGGTTTTCGGACCCCCCCAGACCCCCCTAATAAAGCAAAAATGCACGTTTCAGAGTGGCCTTTTATTGTGGCCAGCCTAAGGCACACCTGTGCAATAATCATGCTGTCTAATCAGCATCTTGATATGCCACACCTGTGAGGTGGGATGGATTATCTCGGCAAAGAAGAAGTGCTCACGATCACAGATTTTTTCAGATTTGTGAACAATATTTGAGATAAATGGTTATTTTGTGTATATAGAAAATGTTTTAGATCTTTGAGTTCATCTCATGAAAAATGGGAGCAAATACAAAAGTGTTGCGTTTATATTTTTGTTCAGTGTATTTTGTGGAACTTGAATCTCCTCCCACAGCAACATCACTCAATCAAAGGTGGAGGGAATGTACCATTTGTAAAGAATGGGATGAGGTCAATCATTATGATCCTTGTAATACACTAAACTTTCGCATACTGAATGAAGCATGTGGATTAACACAAGAAAATTATAGAATGGTGTGGTGATTTTACTGCCACAGTACTTTGTTAGGGTGTTTTATGAAAATAAACCAGAGCCAGAAAGACAGAGGGGCAGGCTGGAGTTGAGAACTATTGCTAGCAGGATAGAGGCTACCAGGTTTTGTGTTAAAATCTGAAATGTAAAAAAATCCTTTATCCGCCCAGTTATGGAAATTATTAGACAAGGCTTAGCGTTAGCAAACAAGGGAGAAGAACGGATCAAATTGTTCCTATACAAACAGGAGTTGGTCGGATTCTCTGTCACAGTAAGCACCGCAGGTTGAACACAAATGCAGGAGACAGGAACTGTTAACAGAAAATACCTTATTGCAAGCTAGATCCAGACGAGATAAAATAGAACAGAAATTCAATTAATCTACATAAAAAACTGCAAATCCCTCTCTGTCTCTGTTTCCAACGGCGTCCACCAGGGCTCTGTACTTTGTCCACTTGTGTTTACCATCTACATCCACCATCTTGGAAAGATTCTCCGTTACAACGACCTCCAGTTTCACTGTTATGCAGACGACACACATCCAGAAGGAGCTCAACGTAGAGCCACTGCTCCGTTGTATCTGAAGGGGCCAATTGGATCCAGCCTCTGATTAGGCTGCTTCTGGGGGCCCTAAATTGTAGGTTTTTCTTGAGTTTTTTTGTAGTTTGGAGGAAAGTTGCATGGAATCTCCGCAGTACGGCCTGGGGGCAGTGCCGATTGTAATGCCTCACATGACACCATTACATTACATTACATTGCATTTAGCTGACGCTTTTATCCAAAGCGACTTACAATAAGTACATTCGACCAGGAAGACACAACCTTGAAGAAAACAGAATCATATAAGAACATCAGGTTTCAAATGACCCTTTGGACGATAGGCTTAAGGCTGACCAGACGGGCGAAGACGCTCTGAAGGACGAGTAGGAGGACAAAGGTCGTGACAAGAGGGTGGACCAAAATGCAGGAGACAGGAATTTTAAAACAGAAAATATTTTTATTTTACTCTTGGTCCGAACGAGGCAAAACAGAAAATAACTTCTCGAAAATACAGAAATTCCAACAATGGCTAATAATTATCTGGATTTTACGACGTGTTCATGCACAACAGTAAATTAAAATGTCAGAGAGGATTAATGAGTCAGGTAGATTAAAATATATTAAACTAGAGTCCCCCTCTGCCCCTACTCTCTCTATAATGGAGGTTGTATTTTGGACTCTATTTGAACAAGGGTGATGGAATCCACCCTAAAATCACCCACTGGCTATATAAATAAACTTAAATATTACCAGAAGTTATTAATACATTGTACTGATTCAACCAGTAAGCTGTAATCAACTTGATTATAAAGAATAATAATTACAATTAAAGGTAACTTTTCTGGCATGAAAAACAAATGCAGGCATGGAGTCTGTTTCTCTGGCCACCACGGTGACTGAGATAGATGAACTGTGTTTTGCTGTAAGAAAAACATGAATTCCCCCCATCATGATTAAGCATGAGGAAAAAAACAGAGCGGACTGTTACTTCCGGAATCCAAGGCGCCAGAAGTCCCAGTTAGTGTGATTATTAGTTGTTGTCTTGGTTACAGGGAAAGGGAAGTTTGGGGCTCTCTGCTGGAACTGCTACCCCTGCGACCCGACCACCGATGAGTAGGAGAAGATGGATGGATGGTCTTGGTTACAAGTTGGAAGATGAAGCATCAGGTTTCATGCCGCCGTACAGATTCTCCCACAGAAAGACCAGCATCTTCTTCCAGGCGTCTTCCTGAGCGTGAGAATGTGCCACCAGCTCTCCGCCCCACAGAGCCATCACTGCAAAGACAACAAGCCAAACTATAGCAGTCAAAACTCAAAGTCCGGACTTGTTAGCTTAACTTTGAGATAAACATCTTCCAGGTCTGAAGGGAACATACTCGTAAAAGGTGGAATAGTGACAGATTTGAAGGTGCTGGCTCTGACAAACGGTGTAAACGGAGGTTCGATCAGGTGACCGGCGTTCTTATAGGACAGGACAGTCAGCAGGTGGCTGTTCCCCGCTCGCTCCATCATCTCTCTCATCTGCAAAACAGGAAGTATAACACATGGTTTTATATTTCTCAGATCATCTTCATTCTTTGGATATGTTTTGTAAATATGTATATCTTATACTCATTTCTGTCTGAACTGTAAGTCCCTGGCAACACTGCCTCAGGCTAACACGATGATCTGCTAGGTTTCAACACCTACAAATGTCACGATAGTGGAATTTTAAACAATACAAAGGGGTTTTATTGCCATGACCACATTGTAAACATAGGATTGCCAAAGCATTCCGCACAAGGCGTTATAACAGAACAAAGACAAAAAGAAACACTAAACATAAATGTCAACAATACATGAGGCTCAACAGCATAACACAAAACATACTGTATATGCCAACAACGTGCAAAAAACACTGTTTCTAACACCTTAAAGTCCAAACCTGTTTAAAACCTGGGAAACATGTTCGAAATGTTGATCTTTACTTAATTTGAATAGAAGTTAAACTAACGCAACTTCATTAATACTCCCATGTTCAGTAAGCCTTGGCCGGCACCCTAGTTTGTGAAATCAGGAAGTGATGGCGCTGTTACGTTGTGGATAGCGGGCAGACAGAAAGCCTCAAATGGAGAAAGTTTTGCTATCAGTTCAGCTTTAAAGCCATTGTTCTCTCCACAGAACGTAAGTTATATTTACTATCGACCTCAACCCAGACCTCCAGGCCAAGTTTTCTATTCACACCAAATGTAATCTTGTAAATTCGCTCACGTCCATTGCAGACTCGTAGGAGGGCCAGTTCTGATCGTCCTCACCGACGACGAGCAGCAGAGGACACTGCAGTCGTCCCACCTGCTCAGAGACAAACAGCAGCAGGTTGTATCATCGCCTGCTCAGCATTTATCTTTGGATGTTTGAGACTTTACTCAGAGCTACACATTTATCGGAGAACAAAATAATATAAATTCATTTCCTAGTTGTTAAGTTTAAAACAACAGTGATAATACATAATGCAAACTCTTAACTACAAGAAACTGACAGAAAAGTGTTGGAGAATAGCAAACTAACAACTTTCATAGTTAATTTTCTTCTATCTTAAAAGAAAAAAAACGTTTTAAAAAGGGCTTTTGAGACAAAAAACACAAGCAAAAAAGAATTAAAAGAAAAAAGTGTCTAAGGAGTCTGCTGGTACTGACGTCCACTTTGAGTGAGGGGTCTGTGGGGATGGGCAGCACCAGATCTCTGCAGATCAGTTGGTTGTCCTCGTCAAAGCGAGTCTTCTCAACGTTTCTGATTTGAAAGAAAAGAAAAAAACGTTGTCTGAGGCTGGCTCAAAAGAAAGACCATCACACGTTTAAGACCCACCTCTTTTCCCTCGCTTGAGAGTCAGTCTGAGCTGTACCTATTTGTACGCTTTATTGTCTGTCCATAGCCTTTATGTGTGCCTGGTATCTATTCTTATGTGTGCCTATTATCTATTCTTGTAATATTATATTTTGTTATAATGTTATGTTCGTTGTGAAGCACTTTGGCAAACCCTCTGTTTTTAAAATGTGCTATAGAAATAAAGTGGATTGGATAGGGTCATGAAAATGTAACGTACAGAAAGTCATAGAGATAACTGAAAGCAGATTAACGTACTTGTTAAAGTAAGTCATTATTTGTTCCAGAGGTCCGTCAATCGGCTGCACATGACTCCCATTGATACACACTGCACAGCTGAGCTGGGAGAACACACACACACACACACGCACGCACGCACGCACACACACACACACACACACACACACACACACACACACACACACACACACACACACACACACACACACAGTGTGAGTACTTTGAAAATACTTACTTTGTACTTCCATTACTAATTAATGGCGGTGTAAACCTTTCGGTATGTCACCATTCAATTCAATTGTATTTTGCCAATTGGTAAGTTACATATAAAAATAGGGGAAAATTGAGTTTATGTTTGAAAAACACCATAGAAACCCTTAAAGCTGCGTCCAATATAATGAAAGTAACCGAGCTGGTCTTACCTTGAGACCTTTGGAGTAAACAGCCATTCTGAGGGTGACACCGGCGCCGAAGGAAAGACCCAACATGGCGATCCTGCTGCCGAGGATCTGAGGATGCTGCTCCAGGACTCTATAGGCCGTCTGCAGCAGGAAACGTGTCGATGTGATCAATAAAACCCCCACAAATGTTCCTACTTTTATCCACAAAAATGTATAGAGAAGGTTTCGGATATTTATTTTCTGAAGATATTAAATTTCATCTCCACTCGATACCCACCCATTATAAAGTGGAACTATAAAAAAACTATTTAGTTTACTAAAGTACAGAGGCTGGAAAAGCCTTTCACATTCAGAAGTCTGTGTTTTTGACCTCTGTTCCTTTGTGGAAAAAGCATGAAATCGGCAGGGCGAAAAAGGACATTATTCCCAATCAATCCGCATGTTTATCTCGTGGAAACCTTGACACAAGAACACTATGTCCTCTGTAAAGGTTAATGCATCTTCTCGTAACACAAACATAGAAAAACAAACACAAAGATAATAGACTAAGATGAGAAAACACTTTTAACCCACATAACAAAGCTCATCTGGTTTACCTCAAAGTAATCATTATCCACCATTCTCCCAGTTTCCTTAGTGATTTGAGGTGTGAGGTAGTCGAGGGCCATCGAGGCGATGCCGTGGGAGGCCAGCAGCGCTGCCCGGTACTCCACCAGCTTCCCTCCCCACCCCCAAAGGTCCAAGAGTCCGGGGAAAGGTCCAGGTCCTTCAGACGAGTCAAGACACCAAAACAAATCAATAGCTCCATAATTATACATTGTTATATCGATACTTTTTAGACAACTATACCATATTTGCTGATATCATAACGTATTCAAGATCAAGAATTTATTAAATTGAGCACCCTGCAATCCATTATATTGCGTTTTCCCGATGTTCTCTGGGATTCAATTTGACAAAAAAGTATTTCACTTTTCACTTGCTTATTTAAAACATCACAAATAACTAATGCTTGAACATTGTTAAAGTTTCTCTATGTCACACAAATGTCACCCCTTAACTCCGCCCAGAGGACACCTCCCTTCAGAATCTCCCCAGGTCCTACCTGAGGGCAGGAAGAGGGTCGCAGTGAGTCCGTCCTCTGTTATCGGGACTCTACGGACGCCGGGAGCCATGTACCATCGCTCTACCACCACACTGACCAGCAGCACCTGATCCAAGAAGCCCTCCGTCTGGTGACCCTGGTACACCGAGATGGTGACCACCATGAGAGTCTGGACGTTCAGCTTCCTCCACCTTGAAGAATGAGAGGAACGAGGTAACTCTAATGGTACGTTCACATCGTACACCGGATTAAAGCGATGCGAATATAATCGCTTGAGTTTCCCCGCGGCTTGAAGTGGTGTTTACTAGCGTCATTCAAACAAGTAGGCAGACGAAAACACTTTTATAATATGTGTTTCAGAAAACGATCGATAAGACTAATCCAACATGTAGCTGCTCCGTCCACACTCACAACAATGTCATACAGACAGAAATAAAGCAGCGACTGTATTCACTATGACACAGACAGTCTGTGGTTTGTACATGTATAACTTCTCTCCAGTTTCTGAACAAATATGAGGAGCTGTGAGCTCTGTGTGCTAACAGTTAACGGCTGATGTTTTGGTTATCTGATTCAACGTTAGTAACAGCAGGCCAAGATCCTCAACGCTGATTGGCTAACGCGAGAATGTGCCACGTGAATTTGACGCTCGAGTTGACAAAATGTAACTCTCGCGAAGGCGCAAGTCCCGTCCATCTCGTCATTCGGTGTGAACGCACCATAAGGCTTCATTTAAATCCATCCCCTACACCTTTTTATGGAAGTTAATTTACTTTAAATAATGATTATGTTTCATCCAAGATATGCTGACACAATACTATGGTTACGAAATGTTATGACGGCTGCTCTTTCTACCAGAGAGACAGAAGGAGGCTCGTTCAGCTGAGATCGGAATACTGGCGGAGTTCAGTTGGTCACAGAGTGCAGTGGTGTATGGGTAGTTTTGGAATCAGGCCTAATAATAATATTTGTTCCTGGACTGTCATCTGAACAGCCCCATGGTTGTTGGCCTACCTGAGCCCAGTTTTACTGCCAGGAACTGGTCTGAGGCTCCACAGCAGACCCATCGGTTCAACCCCAGAATATGTCCCGCCCAGACTGGGATCCCGTGAAACTGTGGGAGCGAAATGGATGTAAAATATTGACTTTTTTCTATTTTCACATATAACTCCATCATTTAATAACAAAATATGTTTTGCTGACATTCATGTCATGATGGTCTTACCGTTCACAATACCGGTGGCGTCGGCAGTGTAGTGAGCAAAAGCCTCCCAGCTGTGTCCGTCTTCACACTGGTGGAGGGCGTGGATGGTCAGCTGGAACCCAGGGAGGAGGTTCTGGACCAAGACGGTGAACTTCTCATCCACAAGCCCTCTGGACGGCTGGACCGACAGCTTCACGCAATGCTGTTTCATGTCCATCGTGAACTGAGCGGACAGAAGATATCAAGAGACGATACAACTAATAAAAAAATGACAGATTCCACTATTATTTCCAAATAGAGATGGTGCAATATATTTTATTTAATGTATTTATTTAGTTGGAGTTGGCACTTGTGTGCAAACCCTCAACCAGGGTCTCTAAAATCTAAGGAAATAAATGGTAAACACACCTTAAAAACACTACCATCCATCTAAACCAGGGATGGGCAAATGGCGGCCCTCACCTCCTCTTTTTGCGGCCCTCAGATTAATTTATAAACAATGTAATTAATTAAAAAAGTTTTACTTGTAGCACTGATACCGTCCAATAGACTCCTAGTTACGTCGAGCTGCGTACATCATTTCAAATACTGGTGCTGAGGAACAGCTGAGTGCGGGTTGACAGGTGTCTGTGTTGACATTCCCCTTATTGTGGAATAAGGGGAATGCAGAGACAGGCTACAAGTGTTCAAGTTAGACAACTAACGTCTGGGTTAGTGTTCATGACTTCATGTCCTCTTAATGGTTAATCTCAATGCACCCACATTTTCTGTGCTTTCCAATAGTTTAAAATTGTTTCATTCCACTGTTAAATAACCTGTTCAATACAAACATGCCACTTGTACAAATAAAATAACATTTCTGTGAACTGATATTTGTTTAGTGAGCTTATTAGAGGATGTTTCCTGAAAGATTGTAAAATGTCAATGAAGATGTCAGAGTTACTATATTTGTTAATAATTACACACACAATACATGGAATTGTGTGTGTGTGTGTTCCAAGTGAATCTGCGGCCCCCTGGTGGCCAGTACATCAATTATGTGGCCCCCACCACCATCAAAGTTGCCCATCCCGGATCTAAACCCTAACCCTAACCTCGGGTCCCAGGACGTAAACCCAAAACCTCCCTTTTCCCTGACCACATTAACCAGCTCTGACGGGGATTCCAAGGTGTCCACCTGGCCCAGAACCACCTCAATTGGATCCTTTCTTCTAAAAAGCAGCAGCGGTCTCAAAGTCCCTCATGGATGAATGAACTTCTCAAATTATCCCTAAGGAAGATTCCAGCCAACCTCTAGAGAAAGTCTCCAGATAGACCGGTAAGGCAAGGCAAGGCAATTTTATTTATATAGCACCTTTCAGGACGCTACAGTTCAAAGTGATTTACAAAATAATAAACAAAAGACATTTAAGAATAGATACAGCATAAATACATTATTAAATGGCATTTAAAAACAGGCATAAAAAAGCAAAGATAATGAATGAAATAAATAAATCAACACAGCAGGTACAGAATACATGAATAAAAGGCATACTGCAGTGTGAGTATGAACAGCTCAATTAAAAGCAGCGGCAAATAGATACGTTTTTAGTCTGGTTTTGAAAATAGGAATTGTTTCAGCGGACATGCACGATTAGGGCAGTTTGTTCCAGATTGTCGGGGCATAATAGCTAAATGCTGCTTTTCCATGTGTATTTCTTATTCTTGGAACAAAGAGCAGACCCGACGCAGAGGACCTGAGACTCCTGGATGGTTTATAGTGATGCAGGAGATCGTTGATATCGCTAGAGAGAGCTTTGCCGTCTGACTTAGCTCTGATTTGCAGATATTACAATAAAAAACAATGCCATACAGAAGCCTGTTGTCTTCTTACTTTTCAAAAACTGAATTCTGACTCCAATAGCTTCCGGACAAGTGTTATAATAAAATACAGTATTTACCTCTGAAAAACAGTGCAGTATGAGTGTAAAAGACACTGTGGATCAGTGAAATCATTTAACTTAAGTATAGTATCCGAATGCTTCCTCTACTACCACAGTACTTACGTTTAAAATACTCCATGTTCGGCATAGTGGTCCCCCTTTCAGAAGGGGCAAACGGCTAGAATAAAATCAAAATTCTAGAGCTCTGCAGTCACAACTAAAAAGTCCACAAAAAGTGTCATTTCACACTTTCTATAAACTTAAATAAACACTAACTGACCTTTCAAGCTTGTGTTCAGGTGTGCCTTCTTGGTTGGTTTGATCTCCTCTTGGTTCTGAAGTCGTCTAAGCGTCTGCAAACAAACCATTTACTTAATCAAACTTTGCAAGAACAGGTTACTACACTGAACAAAAATATAAACGCAACACTTTTGTTTTTGCTCCCATTTTTCATGAGATGAACTCAAACATCTAAAACTAGGGTAGGGTTAGGGTTAGGTTGGGGAAGAGCGCAGGGCTCCGTGCGTGCGTGCGTGCGTGTATCGATGTATCTACGTGTGTGTGCGTGTGTGGAGCTTGTCCCAATGGAATCTGTAAAATACCTTAAATGAGAGGGGGATCTAAAATGGCCAATTTAAAAGTGAATCCAGTTCTATTAGTAAAAGCTGTGCATGTTAGTGTAAGTGCAGTTAAAACACAAGTGCAATGATACAAATATAAATTATTAAAACATTCTTCCCAGTAATATGAATTTAAAAAGTAAAGGGAGTGTTAAAATTAACTAATAATAAAATAAAGGAAGGCACACCGGGTTAGTAAAATCGTATATAATGAACTGGATGTCACTGAAAAACAGAAACCATTAAAATCGAGGTCGGGTAAGATTAAAAGTCTCCAAAGGGTCTATTTAAAAGGGTGGCAGGTAGGTGAAGAGTTCCTCCCTGCGGGCGGTTTCCCGGCCTCCAGATAATCAAATAATTTAAAATAAATATAAATAAACAAATAAAAGCGTCCCTCCTCATGTGGCTTTGATAATTTTCAGATAAAAACATACACATAAATACATTTAAAATTATAAAACATGTAAGAAGTAATAAAAACATAAATATGAACACCATTAAGATAAATAAGATAGTGCTGGAAACATGCGATAAAAATGTAGCACACCAATAAAAAAAGTCCAGATGAGGAGGATCTATAAATAATTAATAAATAAATAAATATAAGTGCTAAAATACGTGGAGGGCGGATTAAAACAGGCTGACACACCCGCAGAGAAGGGAACCCAAATCACCCACCTGCAGGGGAGAGACCCCGGGGGGAGAGGAGATCACACAGGTTAAAACATGTTAAGTGGTGGGAGGCGGACCCATCAATTATATTTTTCATTTAGTCCGCCCGGGTCAATGGTGCCCAGGCGATGGATCCACCTCCGCTCCGCCGCTCGCCTCTGGCCGGTGCTCCAGCCGCTGCTGCTCTCCAGGCCCATTGACTGCACACTCTGGAGGCCATGGAGTTTAAAATGGTTGTATAAAACGCTCGTGCCGTCCCCGTCTCTAATTCGATATTGGTGTTGTTTAATTCTGAGGCTGATCTCGTTGCGCGTTTCCCCCACATAGAGTCTCTGGCAGGCCTTGCACCTAATTGCATAAATAGCGTTTTTTGTGTTAGGTGTCAAGGCCTGCCGTACATTGCTCCCCTCTCGAGAGAAGGGATTGAAAACGTGGGGGAGGCGAACGAAACCAACCTCAGAGACCCGAGGCGCCTCCCTAGTTTTGATGCCTTTATTTAATTTTGTGTGGACCAGGAGGTCCTGGAGATTTTTATTACGTCGGTAGGCGGAGATCAGCCGGCACGGTCGCAGCGCGTCACAGCCGCCCCTGGCCCCCTCAAAATTGGCCTTTAGTTTGCCTAAAAGGCTGTTCAGGCTCCCTGAGTAGGTTGTGATGAGGGGGACCAGGGCAGGGCCGGACGGCCGGGCGGAGATGTCTCTGTATTTCTCTATGAAGGTGCGGCTGACCTCCGCCTTAATGCTTCTAAGGAAGCGCCTCGAATAGCCCCTGGGTCTCAGCGCACTAAAGAGGATTCTGGTAGCCTCCTCCACATCCTCCGCGAGGGTGCATATCCTGTGGAAGCGGATCAGCTGGGACTTAATCAGGCCTCTGTACGGGTTAGGGTTAGGGGTAGGGTTAGGGTAATGTTGTGAATCGAGTGGCCCATGGTGGTGGTGGGGTTATGGTATGGGCAGGCGTATGTTATGGACGACGAACACAGGCCACTCGATTCACAACATTACCTTAACCCTAACCCTCACACCAGATACTGACTGGTTTTCGGACCCGCCTAATAAAGCAAAAATGCACGTTTCAGAGTGCCCTTTTATTGTGGCCAGCCTAAGGCACACCTGTGCAATAATCATGCTGTCTAATCAGCATCTTGATATGCCACACCTGTGAGGTGGGATGGATTATCTCGGCAAAGAAGAAGTGCTCACGATCACAGATATTTTCAGATTTGTGAACAATATTTGAGAGAAATGGTTATTTTGTGTATATAGAAAATGTTTTAGATCTTTGAGTTCATCTCATGAAAAATGGGAGCAAAAACAAAAGTGTTTCGTTTATATTTTTGTTCAGTGTATTTTGTGGAACTTGAATCACCTCCCACAGCAACATTACTCGATCAAAGGTGGAGGGAATGTACCATTTGTAAAGAATGGGATGAGGTCAATCATTATGATCCTTGTAATACACTAAACCTTCGCATACTGAATGAAGCATGTGGATTAACACAAGAAAATTATAGAATGGTGTGGTGATTTTACTGCCACAGTACTTTGTTAGGGTGTTTTATAAAATAAACCAGAGCCAGAAAGACAGAGGGGCAGGCTGGAGTTGAGAACTATTGCTAGCAGGATAGAGGCTACCAGGTTTTGTGTTAAAATCTGAAATGTAAAAAAATCCTTTATCCGCCCAGTTATGGAAATTATTAGACAAGGCTTAGCGTTAGCAAACAAGGGAGAAGAACGGATCAAATTGTTCCTATACAAACAGGAGTTGGTCGGATTCTCTGTCACAGTAAGCAGCGCAGGTTGAACACAAATGCAGGAGACAGGAACTGTTAACAGAAAATACCTTATTGCAAGCTAGATCCAGACGAGATAAAATAGAACAGAAATTCAATTAATCTACATAAAAAACTGCAAATCCCTCTCTGTCTCTGTTTCCAATGGCGTCCACCAGGGCTCTGTACTTGGTCCACTTGTGTTTACCATCTACATCCACCATCTTGGACAGATTCTCCGTTACAACGACCTCCAGTTTCACTGTTATGCAGACGACACACATCCAGAAGGAGCTCAATGTAGAGCCACTGCTCCGTTGTATCTGAAGAGGCCAATTGGATCCAGCCTCTGATTAGGCTGCTTCTGGGGGCCCTAAATTGTAGGTTTTTCTTGAGTTTTTTTGTAGTTTGGAGGAAAATTGCATGGAATCTCCGCAGTACGGCCTGGGGGCAGTGCCGATTGTAATGCCTCACATGGTTGGACACCATGACCCTGTGGACGATAGGCTTAAGGCTGACCAGACGGGCGAAGACGCTCTGAAGGACGAGTAGGAGGACGAAGGTCATGACAAGAGGGTGGACCAAAATGCAGGAGACAGGAATTTTAAAACAGAAAATATTTTTATTTTACTCTTGGTCCGAATGAGGCAAAAGAGAAAATAACTTCTCGAAAATACAGAAATTCCAACAATGGCTAATAATTATCTAGATTTTACGACGTGTTCATGCACAACAGTAAATTAAAATGTCAGAGAGGATTAATGAGTCAGGTAGATTAACATATATTAAACTAGAGTCCCCCTCTGCCCCTACTCTCTATATAATGGAGGTTGTATTTTGGACTCTATTTGAACAAGGGTGATGGAATCCACCCTAAAATCACCCACTGGCTATATAAATAAACTTAAATATTACCACAAGTTATTAATACATTGTACTGATTCAACCAGTAAGCTGTAATCAACTTGATTATAAAGAATAATAATTACAATTAAAGGTAATTATATTATCATGATTAAGCATGAGGAAAAAAATAGAGCGGACTGTTACTTCCTGAATACAAGGCGCCAGAAGTCCCAGTTAGTGTGATTATTAGTTGTTGCTTGGTTACAGGGAAAGGGAAGTTTGGGGCTCTCTGCTGGAACTGCTGGAACTGCTACCCCTGCGACCCGACCACCGATGAGTAGGAGAAGATGGATGGATGGTCTTGGTTACAGGTTGGAAAATGAAGCACCATGTTTCATGCCGCCGTACAGATTCTCCCTCAGAAAGACCAGCGTCTTCCTCCAGGCGTCTTCCTGAGCGCGAGAATGTGCCACCAGCTCTCCGCCCCACAGAGCCATCACTGCGAAGACAACAAGCCAAACTATAGCAGTCAAAACTCAAAGTCCTAAATGTAAGCACCCTAACTTTGATTCACTGAGAAATACAGTACTGCAATATGACCTGATACAAGTGTTAGTCAACAGCTTTAAAATCAAAACAGCTCCACTTGTTAAAAATATGCTCAAAGATTGTTGGTCAACCCTGTCAGAGACTCTATGACTCAGCCTTTCATAACAACTTAATAAGGCTGTCCAACAACATCATCTCGGACACAAACCATGTTCTGAACAGAACATATGAACTGCTTCCATCTAATGGGAGATACAGGGTCCCTCAATTAAATAAAGTCAGACTGAAGCATTCTTTTTGCACCAGTCAATCCTCTCAGTAAATACAGAGCCAGATCAAATGCACGCTGAAGGGTCTTTGAGCATGTTTTCTCTCACTGATTGTGCTTTCATGCGTTGTGTCTTGATATTTGTCTGTTGATGTGACACATGGAGCTGCTGTGATGCAAGTCACATTTCAGACTTGATCTGACCATTCAAGTATTATCGTATCCTACCCTTGGTTCGTGGGTTAGTGACCATTTTGAAGGTGCTGGCTCGGGCGAACGGCGTGAATGGAGGTTCGATCAGGTGACCGGTGTTCTTATAGGAGAGGACAGTCAGAAGGTGGCTGTTCCCCGCCCGCTCCATCATCTCTTTCATCTGCAAAACAGGAAGTTAAACACATAATAATCTCATATGTCTTAGATATGTCTTTTACTTCTTCTATTGTTTCTGTTGCCATCATCTCTTAACTGTATATCTCGGGCCACACTGCCTCCAATGACCATCAATAATATAATGATAAGCTTCAACTAAATACAAAAGTCATTAATATGCGTTTTAGACTGCAAAAAGTTGCATGTGCTCACTGTTAAATAATAATGATGACCCGCAATTAAAAGCAATTACTATGATATCGTATAGAGCCGTGCAAGTCCACAAAATTGTCCTGCAAATATTTCAGTCCGCTCACAATGCCCTGTTTTGAACGAGATCTTAGTGAAATATTATGCCAGCTTAATAAGAAAACATTTGGTCCGAGAAGAGAAAAACATAAATGGGTTTAAATTTGGGTGGAAAAAAAGAATAAAAACTATTACACCAGTTTGATCCTTGATATACATATATATGTGTTTTAAAACAGAATGAGATTTAATCAAATGTACATGGCAAGGATACAAAAATGGGTTGTTCATGTATCATGTAGTTATCCATGTTTTCGGTGTTTCATGTCATGTTGAATAACTCACGTCCATTGCAGACTCGTAGGTGGGCCAGTTCTGATCGTCCTCACCAACAACGAGCAGCAGAGGACACTGCAGTCGTCCCATCTGCTCAGAGACACACAGCAGCAGCGTTTCAGATTGTAAATATAGAAGTATAATATTATCTACATAGCTTTAGCCCTTTTGTGCTTTCTGGGATTTTCCCTTTCCTGTAGGGTGTTATAAAGGTTTTTGTGCATGTTGATGGTCTGCAAAGGCTACATTCCCACACACTCCACAGAGCAGACAAGCTGGTTTCAGACAGAGGGTGAAAATAGGTGCTGCAGCACAGGCATTATGAGAAAAATAAAGAGCTTTTTGAACATTAAAGCATTGAGACATGTCCCAGTAGAGACACTACATACTGATATACACCTGAACATCAGCAGGAGACGACTCTTTAAAGCAGAGGCACTACATACTGATATACACCTGAACATCAGCAGGAGAGGACTCTTTAAAGTAGAGACACTACATACTGATATACACCTGAACATCAGCAGGAGAGGACTCTTTAAAGTAGAGACACTACATACTGATATACACCTGAACATCGTCTGTGAAGGAAATATTTAATGGGATCTGTGCATGGGAGACTGTTAGTGTTTTCTCTTTTGTCTGCTTTTTGTAATTTGAACAGGGCAAAGGCCAAAAGGCCCTGCCTTCCTGTGGGGGAAGTGTGGACCATGCGCAGATGGCTTTAACAGACTAGTCCTTTGTCTTCAACATGTCTGGTATTGATTAGGATGGAAAGCGTGCGAATATAGGCCACTCCTATATTCTCTGTGTAGATTTGCGCTGTGTTTCTGTATATTCCTCAGTGTTGACTGGGTCTCTTCATGATGAAAGTTGTGTAAGATATCTTGTGAACGCTCCCGGCCGTGTGACTCTCAATAAACTTCGGTGGATGATTAAGCAGTTTCCAGTTTTCCATTCTTTCATCACATTGCTGATCAGAAGTTTCTTTCACACATTGGCGTCACGACAGGATACCAAAATATCTTCAGAGGCTGGTAAGTACATTTCTATTTTGAGATTGGCTTGCCAGTGTCTGTAATTGACGGTATTATAAATTACCTGAAAGAACTGAGCTGCTGCAATTTTTTTTTTGGTTTCTCTACTCATTTACATTCGGAGGATTAATCATAACCTTGGGGAATCGGTGTCAAAAGGGAACGTTGTCCTGGCCGATTTTCCCCGTGGTTGTTGCTGAGGCATGTGCTTACAGAACAAACACGGCCCATGTAAAAACAATGAGAATATTTGGGGCTAATAAATAACCTCGGAATATCGACTTTCATCGATTTCCTCTGTGTGTGATTCTCGGAATTAAATTACCGGACAATTACACACAGCAAATATTCGGAGAGACCTTGAAAGAGAGCATCAGTAAAGTGGAGCTTCTGCATTAGAAGCAATGTGATAGATTTGTATTGAAACAAATCGCCGAATTCAGGAGATTTCAGAGGATAAATGGCCTAAATCAACAGGATTTCTGCTGAGTTGCCGATTCTCTCCCCGTGTGGAGAGCCGCATGCAGACAAAGAGAGAGGAATAGCAAATAGTCATTATTTCCGCGATTATTGCCATTTTTTAACTAAAGAAAGTGGTTAAACGTGGTGTGAGAATGTCATATATGAATTGCTGAATTTAGATGTTGGTTTTTTTGGGAAGAAAGAGTGAGAACAAATTAAAGTCTATGCTTTTGGACGGAAAAAAGCAGAGCACCACTAAAATAAGCATAGTGGTTGTTGATTTGAGAATAAAATTAGTTATTGCTCTTCAACAGATTGGAACAGTACTAAATAGTCATTATTTCCGCGATTATTGCCATTTTTGAACTAAAGAAAGTGGTTAAACGTGATGTGAGAATGTCATATATGGATTGCTGAACATTATGAGTAAGTAGGCACTCATAATTAAACAGATATTTCTCTACCCCCTCTGAAAATCTCCCTAATTCGGATTCAAATTAAGCTGGAAGAGTTTTTTGTCACGCTGATGGTTGTTGAGAGTTTATGTTTGTTTGTCTAATTGCAGTGTTTGTTTTATTGTACTAACCGTTAAACATGGGTAATACTGTCTCCACAAACGATTTGGTTGGTAAGAGGACAAATAATTCAAGCACCAAGACATTTCCAAAAAATCCTATTACAGACAGCCATTACACTCACATGTTTTCCCCCAATATGCCGTCTGGAATTGTTGGAAGAAGCTTGGATTGGACTAAAGTTATGCCATTCACATCGTTACTTTGTGAACACTCACAACAGAATAGTGAGAAAGGAAAGATTCTGTTTGATTGGCCGTTAACTGGTACTTTTGACATGGCCGTGTTGTGGCAGGCATTCAAATTAATTGAACATGAGGCGAATTGCTCCTGGGATGTAACATACATGAAGGAATGTGTTAAAGCTTGGATGACTATTGCAGAAAAAATAGGTTATGATGAGCGGAAAAATGAAAAATCAGTTGGCACCGAGCGAGGCTCCATTGAGCTCAAAGCTCTGATTGATAGGGTTTCGAAATGCGCAGCGAATTTTCATTTGCTTAGCCTCGAGGCTGCTTTTGATGTTAAATCAGAGAACATGTCCAGAATTAAGGAAATACACGGAAAGGACGTTGCAGCCATTGCGAAATCAGTTATGTACGATTGGCTGAAAAGACAAAGGAAATCTCCCAGCACAGCTCAGCTAATTTCCATTTTAACAGACGCTGGGCTGCTGGAGGAAAAGCAGGCTGTAGCTCTCTGCACACAAATAATTCCCGCGATAGGACTCTCAAATTCTGGCAAATCAAAACCTGGAAACCCACGATAGCCACAATGCGCGCGTTACATAGAAATCAGATATTTCTGACCCCCAGAATTGCCCAGCTGATGCAAAAGTTGCCTCAAAATACACAGGCTTATCAGAGTGCGGATAACTCGCAGCAGTTTCAGGGACAAAACCGCACACAGCAGTATCAAAATCAGGGAAGATCACGGGGTTATCAAGACAAGGGCAGACAGCAGCAGAATACAAATTCCAAAAAGTTGATGCCGTGTCACGTCTGTGGTGGAACAGATCACTGGGCGGGGCAGTGCGAGAGGCGCTGGCGAGCACAGCCCCCCTCAACACCCTGCATTATTGCCTCCCCCTCCCCTTAACAGTCAATACGACAGGCAGGCTCAACAGAGCCAAAACGGTCAGCAAAGTCAATTTAATAGACGATAGAGGTGCCATCATGAAGAAATAGGGTCAGATTCACAGCATTTCCCCATTCAAGCAGCAACAATTCGCCTTTCCAATAACCCGCGTGAAGATCCGATTATGCCCGTCGATTTCAGTGGTAAGGCGGTAGACATTTTGATTGACAGCGGAGCAACATTATCAGCAGTGCGCACGAAGGAAAAAGTGTGTGAAGCAACCAATAATTTTGTTACAACAATGGGAGTTTCTGGCATTCCTATGTCCGAGCCCATTTCAGAGAAAACTAATATTTCAATCGAAGGATCACATGTCCAACACTCTTTCATTATTTCAGATGGAAGTCCTATTAATCCAGTGGTTCTCAAACTTTTTCTGTCATTCCCCACTTTGAACAGGTGGGCCTTTTCAAGCCCCACCTGTTCCTCATCGCTCCAATAAAATGGTAGGCCAAGCTTAAAATTGTCAAATGTATCGTTCTATAACAGGGGTCTCCAACTTTTTTTAGGATGAGGGTTACTTTAAAAAAATAAAACAAGTCGTGAGCTACTTTTACTCCTCTTTTTTGTTTTTTTGCAGTGTATATATTTAGCACATTTTAACATTATTATATGCTACCTTTAACCTTTGAGTGCTGTTTGGGTCTGTGGGACCCGTTTTCAGTGTTTACTAAAATAAAATGTATGCAATTTAATTAGTTTAACCTGCTTTATTTGGTGGTGGACATCACATCCTCGAGGGTCCGGGGGCATGCACCCCCAGGAAGATTTTTTTTAAATGTTGAAGTTGAATGCATCAATCTGGTACACTTTGAGCTAGGGCTGCTCAATTAAATCGTATTTGAATCGCAATTACGATTTTGGCTTGCAACGATTATGAAAACATCATAATCGAAATAAAACGATTTTATTTATTTTTTAAATAGGTTTTTCAGTTGAATTATACTTAAAGTTCAGGGTTAAAAACATACTTTTCAAATTATTTTCTTCAATAAATTGATGTTTTTCAAAGTAAATGGTTAATCGTTTTTAATAATCGTGATCTCAATTATTGACCCAAATAATCGAGATTGATTTTTGCCATAATCGAGCAGCCCTACTTTGAGCCCAACATGAATTTATGGATACAGCTCTCAACACTCAGATGAAAGGGAGCTGTATACTTTTCAATAATCCAAACATCTTTAGAATATGATCACAACAAATCATTTAAACTTGTTTATTCTTATCTTACCTAGTTAGCATTCTTTCTTTTATTTATGCATATTTGACTAATCACTCCCCTTTTAAACTTTTTACTGTCCTATAGTACACATTGGAATGATTTCTTACTTTATTTTGTACAACTTTATTAAATAGATAAAGGTGTGCTCTCTCTCTTGCTCTCTCGCTCCACATTGCTTTTCTTCCCGACTGCAACGCTGTTGTGTGTGTCTGTCAGAGCGTTTCACACGTGTGTATGAGAGATTTTTACCATTTTTGCCTGTCTCTGAGGGCCTAAGATATTCTACAAAATAATATTTAAAAACATTAAAACAAATGATATTTTTCTTTATATATTTTTTAAAAATATGTTTTTAGTAATATTTGTCAATAGTTTTACCAAAAATAACTTGATTAAATTGTATTTAAAATAACATTTCCAAAGAAATAAATCCTTTGAATCTGCCTATTCAGTTTCTGTTTGAATGTGAAGGGTTAAATGAAAGAAGCTCGTCTCTGCGAGGTGAAGACAGGAGCTGATTGGACGTCCAGCTATGAATTCACAGAGGGCCAGCTATAGTAACTGAACGAGAGTAATGTCAAATGACAGTACAATTGACCAATCATATCTTCCCTCTAAATGGGTGGGCTTTATTATCGCGGACTTTAGGACAAGTTCCGCCCGCTGTGAAACGTTTCTTGTTTCCATAGCAACAACAACTGTCAACAGCGTAAACTTGCCTTCAAAATAAAAGCATGCCAAATTACACTTAAGACATACAACTGCAACGAAAAGTAACAAACACAATGCAATATCCTTTTCAATTTCAAAGAACACAAATTGGGTTATCTACAGGTGTTGTTTTGTGTGGTAGAGGGTCGCTTTTCATTGATACGTTTTGCACCCCGGGCGCATCGGGCGTTGTTTTGATATTCCACCAGTGTATAAATAATAAATAAATGTGAAAAAAAACCACTTTGAGAAACGCTGTATTAATCTAATGGGCAGAGATTTGCTTTGTAAATTACAAGCAACAATACATTGCACTCCAGACGGATTGTTTTTGACTATTCCTGACAGCAAAGTCTATCAAGCTGTCCAATTCATTCAATCATCTCAAGACAACCTTTATTGTTGGTCATTTCCAGATTTCAACATGATTTCTGTTTTCTCAACAACAGGAATTCAGAAAATTGCTAGCATTTCCCCTGTGTGTGCTTCTTTAATGTCCCTTATGCGGCCTGTATTGAATTGTCACTGTAGAGCTGCTTTTAACCCATCAGATGACTATGCGCTATCAGCAAGAGGTTTTTGCAACAGCTCAGATCAGTTGGAATGTGAGCAGTTTCTATTTTTAGGACCCCAGGGGTGCGCATTGCCTGTTAGGCGCACACCCTCACAGCAGGCTCTTTATGCTGCAGACACGATCCCTCACCTCACACTAGCGGTCACTTCAGGAAGTGGGGGCCATGGTAGCCCACTGCCATGCTCTGCTAGAAGCTGCAACAGCTCCACACACACACACACACACACACACACACACACACACACACACACACACACACACACACACACACACACACACACACACACACACACACACACACACACACACACACACACACACACACACACACACACACACACACACACACACACACACACACACACACACACACACACACACACACACACACACACACACACACACACACACACACACACACACACACACACACACACACACACACACACACACACACACACACACACACACACACACACACCACACACACACACACACACACACACACACACACACACACACACACACACACACACACACACACACACACACACACACACACACACACACACACACACACACACACACACACACACACACACACACACACACACATTAACCTCGGAGAAGAACATTACATGCTGTATCTCTCTGAGCAACTTTCTGTCCTTCACAGCACATTTCTTCATTTACAGCCACCTGCACTCACACAATATGGACCCCCATCAGATTTTTCTGAGGTTCCGGCCACATTATGGGCTAAACACAAGAATCATGTGGGGTTTGTTTGCTCAGCCCCTCCACACAGAGTCACACTTAAAGCCAATGCCAGATTGCCAGCTATCAGACAGTACAATTTACCCCATAGAGCCATTTTGGGAATTGAAGGAGTCATCCAATCTCTGCTCGATCAAGGCGTATTAATCTACACGACCAGCCCGTGTAATACTCCGATTCTGCCTATACCTAAACACAATCGCTCCCTGATGAGTGGCGTTTGCTCCTATAGTACCTGACACTAATTCAATTCTTTTTTTTCTGTTTTGTCCAAGATCTGCAAGCTATTAACGCTATTGTCATTCCGACAGCTCCTATAGTGCCTGACACCAATTCAATTCTTGCATCATTACCGCCAGATTCAAAATGTTACACAGTAATTGATTTGTGTTCAGCATTTTTCTCTGTTCCTCTGCATCCAGACAGCCAGTATCTGTTTGCATTTACTTTTAAAGGTAAATAAATCACATACACGCGCCTCCCACAGGGGTACGTCGAGTCGCCTACTGTGTACGCAGCAGCGGTTAAGAGAGATCTGGACACTTTGGTCCTTACCGGAGGTAGTACCTTGCTTCAGTACGCAGATTACCTGTTGTTAGCTTCTCCCAACATGGACGCATGTCGCATCGACTCCATTCTGCTCATGAAAAGACTTTCTGAATGCGGACACAGAGCATCCCTGGCTAAGTTGCAGTACTGCCAGACTGAGGTCACGTATCTGGGTCACATTCTGAGGGATGGACACCGACTCCTCTCGCCAGCAAGGATTTGCCTTTTGAACAAAGTGGCACCACCCCACACAAAGAAAGACATGCTGTCTTTTTTGGGCATGGCTAACTATTGCAGACACTGGATATACGAGTACGCTGCTATGGACTCTGTCCTGCGTGCTGCAACTCTGCAGGCTGCTCCTAACATTGTTCAATGGTCTGAGGACATGCACACAGCTTTTCAGGACTTAAAGCGAGCCCTGACATCAGCTCCTGCCCTGGGGCTCCCTGATTACCATCAGCCGTTTCACCTGCACGTCCATGAAAAGGGGGGCTTTGCAGCGGGCATCTTGGTACAGAAGCATGGCTCTAATTTCCGGCCTGTTGCATACTACTCATCTCGACTCTCCCCTGTGGTACTTGGTATGCCTTCCTGCCTGCGGGCAGTGGCCGCAGTTGCAATTGTTATCAAACAATCCTCTCCCATTGTACTGGCCAGTGACTGTGTAGTACATGCTCCACATGCAGTTTTGCATATTCTGAACACCTCTGCTACTCAGCATATGACAGCAGCAAGGCGATCTGGTTATGAAGCAATAATTCTTTCAAGCCCACACATCACACTTAAACACTCTCCCCCTCTAAACCCAGCTACGCTGGTGCCAATTCCAGATTTTGAAATAACACATGACTGTGTCACAACGATTGACACGTCTTCTTCCCCCAGAACTGATTTGTTGCAAACTCCTATCCCTAATTCAGATATGATTCTATACACAGACGGGTCTGCAAGCAGGCCGTCTGACACAGTACACTTAGCAGGCTATGCTTTTGTGGACGACTGGGAGGTTTTAGAAAGCCGGGCCTTGCCAAATGGCACGTCGGCTCAGGCCGCAGAGTTGTATGCTCTGCTGAGGGCGTGTATTTTGGCTAAAGATAGAGTTGCAACCATTTTCACAGACTCCAGGTATGCATTTGGTGTGTGCCATGATTTTGGTGTCTTGTGGAAAATGCGCGGTTTCTTAACATCGGCCGGTAAGCCTATTCAACATCATGCGTTAGTAGCTCAGCTATTAGACGCTATCATGCTCCCTACACAGCTATCAGTAGTTAAGTGTGCTGCTCACACAAATTCTGATGATCCTATTTCGCGTGGAAATGCATTAGCCGACACCGCGGCTAAACAAGCAGCAGTTTCCTGCTCGTCTCCTGCTGATGTTAGGGAGAAAGATTTATGGCTAAGACGAGGTTGTACACTTGACGCTGAGTCCAGCTTGTGGCTCCACCCAGACGGACGGATGGTCTGTCCACATTCGTTCCTCCATGTTTTGGCACATGTTGCACATGGCAAATCACATGTAGGAAAAGGAGGGATGAATGGGATTATAAAGTCCCAATGGTTTTCTCCAGGCATTACACTAGCTACACAGACCCTTGTAGATAGATGCATGATATGCCAGCAGACAAGACGAAGAAGTGGTCAAGTTCAGCATGAACACTTACCGCCCCCCTCGGGGCCCTTTGTAAATATGCAAATTGACTTTTCACATATGCCACCATGCCAAGGATTCAAATATATTTTGGTAATAGTGTGCCAGTTCTCCAAATGGGTAGAGGCCTACCCTACCAGAAAAGAAGACGCTAGAACAGTTGTAAAGTGTCTTCTCAAAGATGTTATTCCTAGATTTGGTGTGCCCACAGGAATTAACAGTGACAGAGGTCCAGCATTCGTTTCTAAGATAACCCAGAGTCTAGCTACAGTGTTAGGGTTCAAATGGCAATTGCATGTTCCCTATCACCCACAGAGCTCAGGCCAGGTTGAGAGAATGAACTCGACTATAAAGGAGAAACTCACTAAAACAATGTTGACCACAGGACTAAAATGGGTAGACGCGCTGCCGCTAGTTCTGTGCTCCATCAGAAGCTCGCCAAATGCAACGACAGGGCTTAGCCCACACGAGGTATTGATGGGAAGGGTAATGTTTGCAGGATCTAGCCCCCCAGTAACACCCCACAAACTCACTCTTTTGTGAACAGATGATTACATGACTAACTATGTCAAATATCTAACTGACATGTTGAGAAAGGTTCACAGGTGGCTGACAGGCTCCCCCAGCCGGGAGAGGAGCCCACCCACCCCTTTCAGATTGGTGATAATGTACTAATCAAATCTCTTGAAAAAGATGCTCTGTCTCCCATGTGGAAAGGTCCTTTCCAGGTGTTAATAGTGACCAGAACAGCCCTGAGAGTACAAGGGAGACCGGAGTGGATTCACGCTACCAGATGTCGTCTCTCTCCTCTACCGGATGCTGGCGTGTGAAGGCAGTCATCATCATCGTCATGCTGGGTCTTCTGTACCTGGCCAAGGACGCCCTGCTAGATGAAGCTGTGGAAATCCCAACGACAGGTGGCGAGGGATCTCGCCCGTCTGAGGAAGAAAATAAGGTGCTCTTATCTACGAGCGCAGACGACTTGACCACTCAGGGCCCAGACCCTGAGGGCAAAACGACACCAACGGGCAAATCAGTGCCTAGCGACAAGGACAGGTTGTATCCAATCACCACACAGACATTCAGTATGGTGCGAGAGACACAAAGAGAGAGAAAAGGAGGAAGAATCACTTAAACACTCAGGAGATGATCTAGATATTTCAAAAAAGGCCTTAATCACTCCTTTTAAACGAACTAAAACTAATTCTGCAGTAAGTTTAATGTTAGTCTACGCACATGAACGCAATATTAGCAACTGTTGGCTGTGCCAAAATATGCCAGAATCTATGCATTCTCCTATGTTTAGCCCAATTCCTTTTACAAAAGCGGACTATAAATTAGTCAGCTGGAATGACATTGATTCCAGAATTAGCGATGAGGCTGAGGACTGCTACACTCCTTCATATCCAACAGACTCTGATAAACCGTTACAGTACGAGGGTCTGGTCTCTCTCATTGTTGAGACAGTAAATAAATATTACCTGCCTGACGGTTTCAAACGATTGATGTTTTTAAAACTAATATATGTGAAGAAATACATTCAGCTAGCTTTTGAATACAGATTCCAGTTAGCTCTGGTACAAACTAACTGTTCGGTTAATTCCACAAGTCCAACATGCACAAAACAACCACACATGGCATCTTTATTAGTTGAAGCTTTAGTGACAGTGGTTCCCTGGTTTGGCTCCAGAACAGTAGACTCCGTTGAGGTTAAAATACATGATTGTATGCAACCAATACCCCTAGGCAATCCCCCTACACGTGACTGTTCAATATATGTTCCCCCAATTGTAGTACATGAATGGAAGAATGTGTCCATCTGTTTCCAGCATGAAGCAGGATCTCACACGTCTCCAGATGTGGGACACAGCGAATGTAATACCATAGTGAGGGTAAAATAAGCCAGAATTCCCCTCCCACAGAGAGTTTACTTAGTTTGTGGGGACCGAGCGTATGGCTGCGTGCCGT
The DNA here is from genome assembly GCF_902827115.2 of Pseudochaenichthys georgianus. Taxonomy (NCBI): domain Eukaryota; kingdom Metazoa; phylum Chordata; class Actinopteri; order Perciformes; family Channichthyidae; genus Pseudochaenichthys; species Pseudochaenichthys georgianus. Next base: position 43,894,841 of record NC_047508.1, read on the forward strand.
ATGACGTTTTCTATGGCACCTGTTATCTAGCCTACCTAATTCCTTTAATCCGTAAAGTAGAGGCAAATGAGATTGCAGCGATACTTCCCTCTCTACACAGGAACAGAAGGTCCATTACAAAAGGACAACAGATAGCGAGCCTATTTTTGCCTTGGTACGGCATTTATGTTAGTCAGCAGGAAATCATGGCATTATCCAAAGTAGTGGAAAATCATCTAAATGTATCTAACACAGCGATGTTAGCTGAACACAAAGAATTACAAGAAGTTAGGACAGTAGCACTACAGAATCGCATGGCGCTGGACCTCCTCTTAGCTGCCCAGGGGGGCGCATGTAAAGTAATTGGTGCGGAGTGCTGTTCCTTTGTCTCTGATGCCACACCGGAAGTTATGGATATGATTCATGATACGGCTAACGGGATATAAGAATTGCATGAAACTCATGGGTTTACATTTGGGGATTTAAGTGGAACCCTTGGATGCTGGGGAGCGGGGTTGGTTACATTTGTTGTTACTGTTGCAGTGTTTATCTTGGTTGTGCTAATCCTAGTGATTTGTTTGATCACTGTAGTTAAATTAGCCATACGCAGGGTTGCCAAGACTGCCCTCCAGGCCCCACAGAGGCTAGTGGGGTATTCAACTGTAAATGACACAATGTTGATGTACGACGCTGATCTTCTAGATCCATGGGTCTCCATCGCAGTTCCTGTAGCATGGGTACCTCCTTTCAGCGATTGATACATTGATTAAAGTTGACACTCAGAATAAAGAATAAATGTTTTGATTTTTCCTTGAATAAAGAACAGATGTTTTTGATTTTTCCTTCCTCAGGTTGTTACAATAAAATGTCTGACTTTTCCTTTTCAGATTTTGAACAAATGTATTTGAATAAAATGTATGTAGTAAAGTGCCTTACTCTTGAATTAAGCGTATTGAAGTAAACGTAATGCAATGTTAAAGATTGAGGACACTGTAACTTTACAGATTGATCGATTCTTAACTGTGAATCTAAAGGCCCTGACACACCAAGCAGTCACCAGAGGACTAGCCGACGCTGAAGTCGGCTGTTGCCTGGCCGTGTTCTCCTGCGTTTTGGCCATGTGTCGCACGGGAACACACCGCACCGACTTCAGTGCGTGAGTGGCAATAACTCTCCTTACCAGCAGGCGGCGGTAGTGTGTATTCGTCATTCAAAAGAGTCAACAACCGGAAGACAGAGAAGAAGAAGAGTATCTTTTCTCCGTAATATCATACAGAGCTGGCCTCTCCTGGATCAAGGTGATGAGCAGGTCTTCGTTTGCATCATTCCAGATCGCCATGATGAGATGAAAATGAATAGCAGTCTGTGTGTGCCTTCTTAAATAGTTTGTTTACGTCCCTCACCTCCGCTTCGCTTCTCATGCACTGATTTGCTAGCTGAACAGCCAATCAGAGTGATTATTTGGTCCGACTGCCAGACCCGATGCATGGCCGATTCAACATGTTGAATCGGCCATGCATCGGGTCTGGCAGTCCAAATAAGGCGTGTCACGGTCGACGGTGCGGGACACACCAACCTGACTACGGCGCCGCGAAGGCCCGACAGCCTCTGACGGCCTCTGACGCCCAAAATCGGGTTGGTGTGTCAGGGCCTTTAACTGGATCTCTTATGATTCTGATTTTATACCTCAATTGGATTTCTTATAATCCTAATTGTGTTTTAATAAGTAATTGCCTTGAAGTACATTTTTAAGATGTAAGCTGATTTTGAATTTGTGTTTGATGAATGAGATTAACTGAGTGATAAATGATAAAAGATCTTGTTTTTGAAACATATATTTTACTATTATATTTTTGTATTTCATGTGTTATTATTGTGCCTTTTGACAAAAGAAATCAAACACTGAAGAGAGATGATTTTTCTATTGTGGTTGTCTGTATCAACCATTGTGATGTTATTCTGCTTTTGATGTAATTAATGTAATGGGAACCCACACAACTCTGAGGACGTTTTATTTGATTTAAGTAGTGACTGAAATATTCTTAGACTAATGTTAATTGGTTATCAATAAATTGATAAAAGGAAGGATCTGTGAAGGAAATATTTAATGGGATCTGTGCATGGGAGACTGTTAGTGTTTTCTCTTTTGTCTGCCGTTTGTAATTTGAACAGGGCAAAGGCCAAAAGGCCCTGCCTTCCTGTGGGGGAAGTGTGGACCATGCGCAGATGGCTTTAACAGACTAGTCCTTTGTCTTTAACATGTCTGGTATCGATTAGGATGGAAATCGCGCAAATATAGGCCACTCCTATATTCTCTGTGTAGATTTGTGCTGTGTTTCTTTATATTCCTCAGTGTTGACTGGGTCTCTTCATGATGAAAGTTGTGTAAGATATCTTGTGAACGCTCCCGGCAGTGTGACTCAATAAACTTCGGTGGATGATTAAGCAGTTTCCAGTTTTCCATTCTTTCATCACATTGCTGATCAGAAGTTTCTTTCACAGCAGGAGAGGACTCTTTAAAGTAGAGACACTACATACTGATATACACCTGAATATCAGCAGGAGAGGACTCTTTAAAGTAGAGACACTACATACTGATATACACCTGAACATCAGCAGGAGAGGACTCTTTAAAGTAGAGACACTACATACTGATATACACCAGAACATCAGCAGGAGAGGACTCTTTAAAGTAGAAACACTACATACTGATATACACCTGAACATCAGCAGGAGAGGACTCTTTAAAGTAGAGACACTACATACTGATATACACCTGAACATCAGCAGGAGAGGACTCTTTAAAGTAGAGACACTACATACTGATATACACCTGAACATCAGCAGGAGAGGACTCTTTAAATTATAGACACTACATACTGATATACACCAGAACATCAGCAGGAGAGGACTCTTTAAAGTAGAGACAATACATACTAATATGAACCTGAAAATGAACACAAAAAGGCCCTTTTATATAGTATACAGTTTGTAAAAAAATAACAGAACAATTGGTGGTACTCACGTCCACTTTTAGTGAAGGGTCTGTGGGGATGGGCAGCATCAAATCTCTCCAGATCACTTGGTTATTCTCGTCAACGCGAGTCTTATAAGCGTTTCTGATTTAAAAAACAAAATAAGTTGTCTTGATGGTGGCAATATGAAAATATGATAGGCTCATTAAAATCTGCAGGTCATTCTCTAGAGAAAAATAAAGGCAAGAAGATAATAGAAAGCAGATTAAGTTACCCGTGAAAGTAAGTCAGTATTTGTTCAACACTTCCACCAATCGGCTGCACATGACTCCCACTGATACACACTGCACAGCTGAGCTAGGAGACAACGTCTCACGATCTGTCTGCGTTGTGTTTTGTCTTGTTTAGATCTGTCTGTGGTTCCCTGTCGTTAGTTTCCCTGGTGTGTCTGATTACCCGATTGTGTTCACCTGTGGCCCCTGTGTTTTCTCCTCCCTCCTCACCTGTGTCTTGTTTGTGTAATTAGTCTTGTGTGTATTTAAGTTCTGGTTTTTCTGTCTGTCTTTGTCGGTTCGTCTTGTGTCATGACTAGTTCGTCGGTGAGTGTTCTGTTTTGTCTTTGTTTGTCACCTAGCCTTGAAATAAAGGAATTTTCACTTTATTCTGCATTTGGGACCTGCCTGCTTCACACACCGTAACATTACGAACCGAACATTATGGACCCAGCAGACTCAGCCCATTTGATGCTACAGGCGGAATGTCTTGGATACTCTCTGAAGTACATTTTTTATACGTGGAAAGGCGCCTCATCTAGACGGGGTAGAGAGGCTGCGTTGAAGGAGGCACGTCAGGAGGTTGCTCGCAAGCCCTGGCTCTGGAGCTTGTTGCCCGAGTGGCTTAGGGTTTTCTCACGTAGCCCTGAGTGCCAGTCTGCATGTTCTGACCCTTTCTTGGGGTCTGGTCTGGCGTTTGGAGGTCCACGAAGCCTCCAAAAGACTCCTAAGAGACGCAAGGACAGGGTTCCAGCCCCAGTTCCGGCTCCAGAACCGGCCTACAAGGCCATGGATCCATGCACCAGTACCGGCCCACGCAGCCATGCTTCCATTCTCCATTACCTGGCTTACACAGCCAGGGTACAGGCTTCCGCTCCGTGCCCAGCAATGGTTCCGACTCCAGAACCGGTCCCCACAGCCATGGTTCCGGCTCCAGACCCGGCCCATGCAGCCATGGTCCCTGCTACAGAACCGGCCCACACAGCCATGGTCCCAGCCCCAGTCATGGCCCAAGCAGCCATGGCTCCGGCCCCAGCAGCCATGGTTCCGGCTTCAGTACCGGCCCCAGTAGCCAGCCATGGTCCCAAATCCAGTTTCGGCTCCAGGACTGGCTCTCTGGCCGACGCCAGCTCCCCGTGTCCTGTCGGCGTACCGGCCGACTCCAGCACCTCATCTCCTGTTGGCTCTCCAGCCGACGCCCGCTCCCCGAGGGCTGTCGGCGTACCGGCCAACGCCAGCTCCCCGAGGCCTGGCGGCTAGTTTTGTGGGGGCAGGTGCAGCCACTGGTTGAAAAGACCTACGGCATTTCAGCCTGCCCGACGCTCAAACCAAAAGAAAAGAGGTCAGGATGTTTATAGAGCTGGCTGGCTACTACAGAAGAAAAACGAGTGTAATTCCAGTGTTTTAAAAAGCTTAACTGACCTCAATGGGAACTGTTTTTAAATGGGGGGGGGGTCCTTTAAAAGTTGGGCTGTTGTAGCTTCAGTGGTTCTCAGGTTACAGTTACATAGCAGTGAATATAAACAGACTGATTAATGTGAATATTACTGTAAACTAACCTGTGTAAAAGTTTCTCGAATAAATGTAATTCTTTTGGTGGAAGAAGCATGTATCATGTTTTTACCCTGCCGCTCAAAGCATCGGAATTGAGAACCGGAATCGAAAAGTAGAATCGGAATCAGAGTCGTGGAAATTCAAACGATACCCAACCCTATTTAAGACCGACCTCTTTTCCCTCGCTTGAGAGTCAGTCTGAGCTGTACCTATTTGTACGCTTTATTGTCTGTCCATAGCCTTTATCTGTGCCTGGTATCTATTCTTATGTGTGCCTATTATCTATTCTTGTAATATTATGTTTGTTGTGAAGCACTTTGGCAAACCCTCTGTTTTTAAAATGTGCTATAGAAATAAAGTGGATTGGATAGGGTCATGAAAATGTAACGTACAGAAAGTCATAGAGATACCTGAAAGCAGATTAACGTACTTGTTAAAGTAAGTCATCATTTGTTCCAGAGGTCCGTCAATCGGCTGCACATGACTCCCATTGATACACACTGCACAGCTGAGCTGGGAGAACACACACACACACACACACACACACAGTGTGAGTACTTTGAAAATACTTACTTTGTACTTCCATTACTAATTACTGGGGGTGTAAACCTTTCGGTATGTCACCATTCAATTGTATAAAAATAGGGGGAAATTGAGTTTGTTTGAAAAACACCATAGAAACCCTTAAAGCTGCGTCCAATATAATGAAAGTAACCGAGCTGGTCTTACCTTGAGACCTTTGGAGTAAACAGCCATTCTGAGGGTGACACCGGCGCCGAAGGAAAGACCCAACATGGCGATCCTGCTGCCGAGGATCTGAGGATACTGCTTCAGGACTCTATAGGCCGTCTGCACAGCAGGAAACGTGTCGATGTGATCAATAAAACCCCCACAAATGTTCCTACTTTTATCCACAAAAATGTATAGAGAAGGTTTCGGATATTTATTTTCTGAAGATATTAAAGTTCATCTCCACTCTAGCTCTTAACATTCCATCCGATACCCACCCATTATAAAGTGGGACTATAAAAAACCTATTTAGTTTACTAAAGTACAGAGTCTGGAAAAGCCTTTCACATTCAGAAGTCTGTGTTTTTGACCTCTGTTCCTTTGTGGAAAAAGCATGAAATCGGCAGGGCGAAAAAGGAGATTATTCCCAATCAATCCGCATGTTTATCTCGTGGAAACCTTGACACGAGAACACTATGTCCTCTGTAAAGGTTAATGAATGTTCTCGTAACACAAACATAGAAAAACAAACACAAAGATAACAGACTAAGATGAGAAAACACTTTTAACCCACATAACAAAGCTCATCTGGTTTACCTCAAAGTAATCATTATCCACCATTCTCCCAGTTTCCTTAGTGATTTGAGGTGTGAGGTAGTCGAGGGCCATCGAGGCAATGCCGTGGGAGGCCAGCAGCGCTGCCCGGTACTCCACCAGCTTCCCTCCACCCCCCCAAAGGTCCAAGAGTCCGGGGAAAGGTCCAGGTCCTTCAGACGAGTCAAGACACCAACAAAATCAATAGCTCCATAATTATAAATTGTTATATCGATACTTTTTAGTCAACTATACGATATTTGCTGATATCATAAAGTATTCAAGATCAAGAATTTATTAAATTGAGCGCCCTGCATTCCATTATATTGCGTTTTCCCGATGTTCTCTGGGATTCAATTTGACAAAAAAGTATTTCACTTTTCACTTGCTTATTTAAAACGTTACAAATAACTAATGCTGAATTTGGTTCATTTTCATTGTTAAAGTTTCTCTACGTCACACAAATGTCACCCCTAAACTCCGCCCAGAGGACACCTCCCTTCAGAATCTCCCCAGGTCCTACCTGAGGGCAGGAAGAGGGTCGCAGTGAGTCTGCCCTCTGTTATCGGGACTCTACGGACACCGGGAGCCATGTACCATCGCTCTACCACCACACTGGCAAGCAGCACCTGATCCACGAAGCCCTCCGTCTGGTGACCCTGGTACACCAAGATGGTGACTCCCATGGGAGTCTGGACGTTCATCTTCCTCCACCTTGAAGAATGAGAGGAACGAGGTAACTCTAATGGTACGTTCACATCGGACACCGGATTAAAGCGATGCGAATATAATCGCTTGAGTTTCCCCGCGGCTTGAAGTTGTGTTTACTAGCGTCATTCAAACAAGTAGGCAGACGAAAACACTTTTATAATATGTGTTTCGGAAATCGATCGATAAGACTAATCCAACATGTAGCTGCTCCGTCCACACTCACAACAATGTCATACAGACAGAAATAAAGCAGCGACTGTATTCACCATGACACAGACAGTCTGTGGTTTGTACATGTATAACTTTTCTCCAGTTTCTGAACAAATATGAGGAGCTGTGAGCTCTGTGTGCTAACAGTTAACGGCTGATGTTTTGGTTATCTGATTCAACGTCAGTAACAGCAGGCCAAGATCCTCAACGCTGATTGGCTAACGCGAGAATGTGCCACGTGAATTTGACGCTCGAGTTGACAAAATGTAACTCGCGAAAGCGCAAGTCGCGTCAATCTCGTCATTCGGTGTGAACGCACCATAAGGCTTCATTTAAATCCATCCCCTACACCTTTCTATGGAAGTTAATTTACTTTAAATAATGATTATGTTTCATCCAAGATATGCTGACACAAAACTATAGTTACGAAATGTTATGACGGCTGCTCTTTCTACCAGAGAGACAGAAGGAGGCTCGTTCAGCTGAGATCGGAATACTGGCGGAGTTCAGTTGGTCACAGAGTGCAGTGGTGTATGGGTAGTTTTGGAATCAGGCCTAATAATAATATTTGTTCCTGGACTGTCATCTGAACAGCCCCATGGTTGTTGGCCTACCTGAGCCCAGTTTTACTGCCAGGAACTGGTCTGAGGCTCCACAGCAGACCCATCGGTTCAACCCCAGAATATGTCCCGCCCAGACTGGGATCCCGTGAAACTGTGGGAGCGAAATGGATGTAAAATATTGACTTTTTTACATTTTCACATATAACTCCATCATTTAATAACAAAATATGTTTTGCTGACATTCATGTCATGATGGTCTTACCGTTCACAATACCGGTGGCGTCGGCAGTGTAGTGAGCAAAAGCCTCCCAGCTGTGTCCGTCTTCACACTGGTGGAGGGCGTGGATGGTCAGCTGGAACCCAGGGAGGAGGTTCTGGACCAAGACGGTGAACTTCTCATCCACAAGCCCTCTGGACGGCTGGACCGACAGCTTCACGCAATGCTGTTTCATGTCCATCCTGAACTGAGCGGACAGAAGATATCAAGAGACGATACAACTAATAAAAAAATGACAGATTCCACTATTATTTCCAAATAGAGATGGTGCAATATATTTTATTTAATGTATTTATTTAGTTGGAGTTGGCACTTGTGTGCAAACCCTCAACCAGGGTCTCTAAAATCTAAGGAAATAAATGGTAAACACATCTTAAAAACACTACCATCCATCTAAACCAGGGATGGGCAAATGGCGGCCCTCACCTCCTCTTTTTGCGGCCCTCAGATTAATTTATAAACAATGTAATTAATTAAAAAGGTTTTACTTGTAGCACTGATACCGTCCAATAGACTCCTAGTTACGTCGAGCTGCGTACATAATTTCAAATACCGGTGCTGAGGAACAGCTGAGTGCGGGTTGACAGGTGTCTGTGTTGACATTCCCCTTATTGTGGAATAAGGGGAATGCAGAGACAGGCTACAAGTGTTCAAGTTAGACAACTAACGTCTGGGTTAGTGTTCATGACTTCATGTCCTCTTAATGGTTAATCTCAATGCACCCACATTTTCTGTGCTTTCCAATAGTTTAAAATTGTTTCATTCCACTGTTAAATAACCTGTTCAATACAAACATGCCACTTGTACAAATTAAATAACATTTCTGTGAACTGATATTTGTTTAGTGAGCTTATTAGAGGATGTTTCCTGAAAGATTGTAAAATGTCAATGAAGATGTCAGAGTTACTATATTTGTTAATAATTACACACACAATACATGGAATTGTGTGTGTGTGTGTGTGTGTGTGTGTGTGTGTGTGTGTGTGTGTGTGTGTGTGTGTGTGTGTGTGTGTGTGTGTGTGTGTGTGTGTGTGTGTGTGTGTGTGTGTGTGTGTGTGTGTGTGTGTGTGTGTGTGTGTGTGTGTGTGTGTGTGTGTGTGTGTGTGTGTGTGTTCCAAGTGAATCTGCGGCCCCCTGGTAGCCAGTACATCAATGATGTGGCCCCCACCACCATCAAAGTTGCCCATCCCGGATCTAAACCCTAACCCTAACCTCGGGTCCCAGGACGTAAACCCAAAGCCTCCCTTTTCCCTGACCACATTAACCAGCTCTGACGGGGATTCCAAGGTGTCCATCTGGCCCAGAACCACCTCAATTGGATCCTTTCTTCTAAAAAGCAGCAGCGGTCTCAAAGTCTCTCATGGATGAATGAACTTCTGAAATTATCCCTAAGGAAGATTCCAGCCAACCTCTAGAGAAAGTCTCCAGATAGACTGGTAAGGCAAGGCAAGGCAAATGTATTTATATAGCACCTTTCAGGACGCTACAGTTCAAAGTGATTTACAAAATAATAAACAAAAGACATGTAAGAATAGATACAGCATAAATACATTATTAAATGGCATTTAAAAACAGGCATAAAAAAAGCAAAGATAATGAATAAAATAAATAAATCAACACAGCAGGTACAGAATACATGAATAAAAGGCATACTGCAGTGTGAGTATGAACAGCTCAATTAAAAGCAGCGGCAAATAGATACGTTTTTAGTCTGGTTTTGAAAATAGGAATTGTTTCAGCGGACATGCACGATTAGGGCAGTTTGTTCCAGATTGTCGGGGCATAATAGCTAAACGCTGCTTTCCATGTTTATTTCTTATTCTTGGAACAAAGAGCAGACCCGACCCAGAGGACCTGAGACTCCTGGATGGTTTATGGTGATGCAGGAGATCGTTGATATATCGCTAGAGAGAGCTTTGCCTTCTGACTTAGCTCTGATTTGCAGATATTACAATAAAAAACAATGCCATACAGAAGCCTGTTGTCTTCTTACTTTTCAAAAACTGAATTCTGACTCCAATAGCTTCCGGACAAGTGTTATAATAAAATACAGTATTTACCTCTGAAAAACAGTGCAGTATGAGTGTAAAAGACACTGTGGATCAGTGAAATCATTTAACTTAAGTATAGTATCCGAATGCTTCCTCTACTACCACAGTACTTACGTTTAAAATACTCCATGTTCGGCATAGTGGTCCCCCTTTCAGAAGGGGCAAACGGCTAGAATAAAATCAAAATTCTAGAGCTCTGCAGTCACAACTAAAAAGTCCACAAAAAGTGTCATTTCACACTTTCTATAAACTTAAATAAACACTAACTGACCTTTCAAGCTTGTGTTCAGGTGTGCCTTCTTGGTTGGTTTGATCTCCTCTTGGTTCTGAAGTCGTCTAAGCGTCTGCAAACAAACCATTTACTTAATCAAACTTTGCAAGAACAGGTTACTACACTGAACAAAAATATAAACGCAACACTTTTTTTTTGCTCCCATTTTTCATGAGATGAACTCAAAAATCTAAAAGTAGTGTAGGGTTAGGGTTAGGGTTAGGGGTAGGGTTAGGGTAATGTTGTGAATCGAGTGGCCCATGGTGGTGGTGGGGTTATGGTATGGGCAGGCGTATGTTATGGATGACGAACACAGGCCACTCGATTCACAACATTACCTTAACCCTAACACTAACCCTAACCCTAACCCTACCCCTCACACCAGATACTGACTGGTTTTCGGACCCCCCCAGACCCCCCTAATAAAGCAAAAATGCACGTTTCAGAGTGGCCTTTTATTGTGGCCAGCCTAAGGCACACCTGTGCAATAATCATGCTGTCTAATCAGCATCTTGATATGCCACACCTGTGAGGTGGGATGGATTATCTCGGCAAAGAAGAAGTGCTCACGATCACAGATTCTTTCAGATTTGTGAACAATATTTGAGAGAAATGGTTATTTTGTGTATACAGAAAATGTTTTAGATCTTTGAGTTCATCTCATGAAAAATGGGAGCAAAAACAAAAGTGTTGCGTTTATATTTTTGTTCAGTGTATTTTGTGGAACTTGAATCTCCTCCCACAGCAACATCACTCGATCAAAGGTGGAGGGAATGTACCATTTGTAAAGAATGGGATGAGGTCAATCATTATGATCCTTGTAATACACTAAACTTTCGCATACTGAATGAAGCATGTGGATAAACACAAGAAAATTATAGAATGGTGTGGTGACTTTACTGCCACAGTACTTTGTTAGGGTGTTTTATGAAAATAAACCAGAGCCAGAAAGACAGAGGGGCAGGCTGGAGTTGAGAACTATTGCTAGCAGGATAGAGGCTACCGGGTTTTGTGTTAAAATCTGAAATGTAAAAAAATCCTTTATCCGCCCAGTTATGGAAATTATTAGACAAGGCTTAGCGTTAGCAAACAAGGGAGATAACGGATCAAACTGTTCCTATACAAATAGGAGTTGGTCGGATTCTCTGTCACAGTAAGCAGCGCAGGTTGAACACAAAGGCAGGAGACAGGAACTGTTAACAGAAAATACCTTATTGCAAGCTAGATCCAGACGAGATAAAATAGAACAGAAATTCAATTAATCTACATAAAAAACTGCAAATCCCTCTCTGTCTCTGTTTCCAACGGCGTCGACCAGGGCTCTGTACTTGGTCCACTTGTGTTTACCATCTACATCCACCATCTTGGACAGATTCTCCGTTACAACGACCTCCAGTTTCACTGTTATGCAGACAACACACATCCAGAAGGAGCTCAACGTAGAGCCACTGCTCCGTTGTATCTGAAGGGGCCAATTGGATCCAGCCTCTGATTAGGCTGCTTCTGGGGGCCCTAAATTGTAGGTTTTTCTTGAGTTTTTTTGTAGTTTGGAGGAAAGTTGCATGGAATATCAGCAGTACGGCCTGGGGGCAGTGCCGATTGTAATGCCTCACATGGTTGGACACCATTACATTACATTACATTGCATTTAGCTGACGCTTTTATCCAAAGCGACTTACAATAAGTACATTCGACCAGGAAGACACAACCTTGAAGAAAACAGAATCATATAAGAACATCAGGTTTCAAATGACCCTGTGGACGATAGGCTTAAGGCTGACCAGACGGGCGAAGACGCTCTGAAGGACGGGTAGGAGGATGAAGGTCGTGACAAGAGGGTGGACCAAAATGCAGGAGACAGGAATTTTAAAACAGAAAATATTTTTATTTTACTCTTGGTCCGAACGAGGCAAAACAGAAAATAACTTCTCGAAAATACAGAAATTCCAACAATGGCTAATAATTATCTGGATTTTACGACGTGTTCATGCACAACAGTAAATTGAAATGTCAGAGAGGATTAATGAGTCAGGTAGATTAAAATATATTAAACTAGAGTCCCCCTCTGCCCCTACTCTCTCTATAATGGAGGTTGTATTTTGGACTCTATTTGAACAAGGGTGATGGAATCCACCCTAAAATCACCCACTGGCTATATAAATAAACTTAAATATTACCACAAGTTATTAATACATTGTACTGATTCAACCAGTAAGCTGTAACCAACTTGATTATAAAGAATAATAATTACAATTAAAGGTAACTTTTCTGGCATGAAAAACAAATGCAGGCATGGAGTCTGTTTCTCTGGCCACCACGGTGACTGAGATAGATGAGCTGTGTTTTCCTGTAAGAAAAACAAAAATTCCCCCCATCATGATTAAGCATGAGGAAAAAAATAGAGCGGACTGTTACTTCCTGAATACAAGGCACCAGAAGTCCCAGTTAGTGTGATTATTAGTTGTTGTCTTGGTTACAGGGAAAGGGACGTTTGGGGCTCTCTGCTGGAACTGCTACCCCTGCGACCCGACCACCGATGAGTAGGAGAAGATGGATGGATGGTCTTGGTTACAAGTTGGAAAATGAAGCACCATGTTTCATGCCGCCGTACAGATTCTCCCTCAGAAAGACCAGCATCTTCCTCCAGGCGTGAGAATGTGCGCGAGAATGTGCCACCAGCTCTCCGCCCCACAGAGCCATCACTGCAAAGACAACAAGCCAAACTATAGCAGTCAAAATTCAAAGTCCGGACTTGTTAGCTTAACTTTGAGATAAACATCTTCCAGGTCTGAAGGGAACATACTCGTAAAAGATGGAATAGTGACAGATTTGAAGGTGCTGGCTCTGACAAACGGTGTAAATGGAGGTTCGATCAGGTGACCGGCATTCTTATAGGACAGGACAGTCAGCAGGTGGCTGTTCCCCGCTCGCTCCATCATCTCTCACATCTGCAAAACAGGAAGTATAACACATGGTTTTATATTTGTCAGATCATCTTCATTCTTTGGATATGTTTTGTAAATATGTATATCTTATACTCTTTTCTGTCTGAACTGTAACTCCCTGGCAACCAGTGGCGGCCGGCCCATAGGGGCGCTAGGGGCACCGCCCCACCTCTTGCCAGATAAAAAAAAAAATATATATATATATATTAAATTTAAAAAAAAATATTTAAAAAAAAAATATCTAAAAAAATATATATATTTTATATTTTAATTTTTAATGAACAAGGTAAATATCACACAATTGGTATCACAAAAATGTATAATCTACAATACAATCTCGTTTAAAATTGTGTTACGATGTCTAAAGTTACTGATAAGTCACCTATTTCCTGCCTGGCCTTGCCCATGGCATTAGTTTATCATTACCGGGCAGAGCCCCCGAGCGAAACAGCAGCAACCAGCACGTTGCAAAAGTCTCAATAGTAAACTGTGCCGCCGAAACATAATTTCAGCCAATCAGCGGCGTCAAATATTTTGGTCACGTGGGCCCTCACGTTGGCGCCCATGTTGCTTACGTGCGTTGACGTGAGTTGTTTTTTAGACTCGTGAGTGACCAAGGTGACGCAGTATTTGGATGAGAATGGTGTGCAGGTGGAGTCGCCGGAACCTCGGTCCGCCCAAGAGCTACTCTCCAATCCTTTTGAAAGGAGAAGTTTGGGAGATAAATTGATACTTAAAGACCTTGGACCGGACCAACCCGATTTGTATATATCACACCAAGCTCGTGAAAAAGACAAAACGTATCAACAAGGCTTCTCACATGGCTAGCTGGATGCAAACAGGTAAATGCTATCTTTTGTTTCACATGCTTGCTCTTCAAACAGCCGGGGACAGATACGATCTGTTCAGAAACTAGACAAAAGTTAAACAAGTACAAACCACAGACTGTCTGTGTCATGGAGAATACAGTCGCTGGTTTATTTATGTCTGTAGGCCGTTGTTGTGAGTGTGGACGGTCGGAGCATATATAGCGTTAGCTTAGCCAAGCTCCATTCAGGAAACCAGGGATGGGCAAATGGCGGCCCGGCCCCACCTCCTCTTTTTGCGGCCCTCAGATTAATTTATAAACAATGTAATTAATTAAAAAAGTTTTACTTGTAGTACTGATACCGTCCACTAGACTCCTAGTTACATCGCGAGCTGCGTACATAATTTCAAATACCGGTGCTGAGGAACAGCTGAGTGCGGGTTGACAGGTGTCTGTGTTGACATTCCCCTTATTGTGGAATAAGGGGAATGCAGAGACAGGCTACAAGTGTTCAAGTTAGACAACTAACGTCTGGGTTAGTGTTCATGACTTCATGTCCTCTTAACACTAGAACCGCCAGAGGTTGCTGTATACCTATATCCGCCAACGGGTAAAGTTTACCCGCTATTGATTTCCAAGGTAAAATGTACCATACAGAACGGTGAGTTTTGATCGCACAGGGATGACATGTATACCAATATAATCTGTGGACTCTCAGCTTTTCATATTATGTGACCCGCTCTATCAAAATCAGTCGGAAGTCGCAACGGCTCATTTCAGAATAAACGTGGATTTACGTAAACAACTATTTTTTTCAGGGTTCGGGTGTTTTGTTTGATTTTAAACAAACAAAGTCTTGGCTTTCAGAATATGAAACTTTTATTTCCAAAATCACACGATAAATACATTTTTGAAGCTTGTAAAGGGACGAAGACAGGCACCTCTCACTCGCAATCTGCTCTTCCAGCAGCGCCGCAGCGCCGCCCCCCCCCCCCCCCCCCCTCCCTCCGGCTGAAATTATGAACGTAAGAGTAAAGTAATCATAGATAACACGGCAGGGTCCGTTACAGTTTGTTTTCATTTGATTTAAATTAAACAAAATCTTGGCTTTCAGAATATTTAACTTGTTTCGGCAAATTCAGATGATAAATATAACTTTGAAGCTTCGGCATAATTACAAGCGGAGAGCGGAGTAACTTGACAGCAGGCAGCAGCAGGCACAACAACAGCCGGTGTTTCTCGTGAGGGTTTTCTCTGGGAAACAAACACAATACACACAAACGCAAAAATACACAAACACACACACGTATACACATACACACACTCGCGAGCTTCCCCTCCAAATGAAAATATCTTCCCTCCGTAGTATTTTGATCATTTTGATCGCAAAATCAATAGCGCGAGGAGCGCTGCATTTCTATGAGGTAAATATTACCCGCTGGCGGAAATAGGTATAAATATCCATTTTTTTGGCGATTTTTTCAATCTGACTTCATATTGACCATTTTTAACAACACAGGGTGTTACATAACACACTTTCAGGAAAAGTCACGGACTGGGAGACTTTAATATTTTATTGAAAAAAAGTTACATACAATAAAAAAACAGCTGCGGGTAAAATTTACCCGTTGGCGGTTCTAATGTTAATGGTTAATCTCAATGCACCCACATTTTCTGTGCTTTCCAAAAGTTTAAAATTGTTTCATTCCACTGTTAAATAACCTGTTCAATACAAACATGCCACTTGTACAAATTAAATAACATTTCTGTGAACTGGTATTTGTTTAGTGAGCTTATTAGAGGATGTTCCCTGAAAGATTGTAAAATGTCAATGAAGATGTCAGAGTTACTATATTTGTTAATAATTACACACACAATACATGGCATTTGTGTGTGTGTGTTCCAAGTGAATCTGCGGCCCCCTGGTGGCCAGTACATCAATTATGTGGCCCCCACCACCATCAAAGTTGCCCATCCCGGATCTAAACCCTAACCCTAACCTCGGTTCCCAGGATGTAAACCCAAAACCTCCCTTTTCCCTGACCACATTAACCAGCTCTGACGGGGATTCCAAGGTGTCCATCTGGCCCAGAACCACCTCAATTGGATCCTTTATTCGAAAAAGCAGCAGCGGTCTCAAAGTCCCTCATGGATGAATGAACTTCTCAAATTATCCCTAAGGAAGATTCCAGCCAACCTCTAGAGAAAGTCTCAGGATAGACCGGTAAGGCAAGGCAAGGCAATTGTATTTATATAGAACCTTTCAGGACGCTACAGTTCAAAGTGATTTACAAAATAATAAACAAAAGATATTTAAGAATAGATACAGCATAAATACATTATTAAATGGCATTTAAAAACAGGCATAAAAAAGCAAAGATAATGAATGAAATAAATAAATCAACACAGCAGGTACAGAATACATGAATAAAAGGCATACTGCAGTGTGAGTATGAACAGCTCAATTAAAAGCAGCGGCAAATACAGATGTAGCGCTTCGTTTCAGACGCCTACCGTGCGGGTCCGTGATCGGCACGGGGTGGGCCCCTGCTCAAAAGGAAAAAACCCCCGCAGGACTTGAAACGCCCCCTTGATAAATACATTTAATTATAATGAAACCAGCTGCAATGGATCATGGATCCACCAGGGGGAGCCGTGAAAAGCTGCCACACTGAAACTCATGTGAAATAAACAGCTGATCTACAGGTATCTGATATAGCGGATATTTGTTAAGATCCATATATGTCACGGATAGGATCATATTCTGTGCTAAGTAAGAGACATGTAATCATTTACTAAACATCACCATGTTTTTATTTAACAAAATAATGTTTAATTCACATTGGCGTAACTTACGCCGCGTAAGTACAAAACCATCGCTATGTTTTTAGATCAGGAAATGCATCCAGGGTCAAACAAACGATGTTCGATCATCATCCTCGCATTCATTTAATGTATCATATGTTCGCGAGTTGAAATGAATGCACTAAATGTAATCCACGTGAGTTTACAACAACAACAATAATCGCTTTGTTTTTATATCACATCCGACCGGAGGAAAATGCAGCGGCTCTCACTACCGATCACCCTAATCTCACGGGCAAACAATAATATGTACAGTGTTAATAGTGTACTGTATTATTAGTGTCTAATATTACTGCTATAATAATCACACATTGAGTTGTTGAAATCAGACCGTCGTTTTTTGTTAAACGCTCTGAATGAAACGGCAGCTCTCAGGTGATCAGCTGTGTGTTTACACAATAACATATGCATAGTAATTTAATACCTTCCAACACACATTGTAAGAACAGTTCTGTTTCATATGAGTGTTGAGAGCTGTATCCACAAATCTACTAATTTTGCCCTCAGTGCACCAGATTGATGCATTTAACTTCAATTTAAATAAAAACATCTTCTGTTGTAACAACAATAACATTATAAATAGTAACATAGCATGGTATTGCACATTTACTGTAGCTTTGAGTGTTACTGTCCTGAGATTTTTTTATTACATGGATGAAGGTGACTGAGGCTTTTTAATATAGACTTTTCAGTGTCCCACATTTTGCACAGAACAGTCCCACATTAGGAAAACAGATTGTCTGAGACAACTTGGCACTAAGAGTACTAATATGTCTACCATTTCTTTTATGAGTTTAATATCTGCATGTTCTCTTTTGGTTTGATTAGGACACATCCTGGGGATTTCAGAATGTTACTGGATTTTGATTTATTGCATCGGCTTCATGTCGCAATATATTCCCGAAGTCTGAAATGCAAAAATGTTCCAAATTAGGGCAATGCACCCTACATTTAATCATTTTGTTTATTTTTAACGAAATAAATGTGCTTTAATCCATCATGAAATTAATGTAGGCTATTTACTTAGTACATATCTGACATAAACGATTAACACACTGTTCATACTGCTCACAGGCTGATATCTAGTGTATTCATACCCCTCACTGTTTATTCATCATTCAATTCATTATATATTTTATTCTGTAGATTGTGAACATTACTTTTCACTTTACTGCTTGTTGCACCTGGTTAGAAGCTAAACTGCATTTCGTTGTCTCAGTACCTGTAATCTGTGCAATAACAATAAAGTTGAATCTAATCTTGAGTAGGAACTAATGTAGGCTATTTACTTAGTACATATCTGACATTAACGATTAAACACGTTTGTGCATTCTTTATGAATGCAAACCGAGTCAACCAACGCCCCATGTGTCCTGTTGGGGACCCTTTGTTTAAAACTAATTGGCCATCGGAATGTGTGGAGTCACATTCCACAGCTCTCCCCAGCTCTCCCCCCTGTTTTAGTAGATTTCGCATGAGAGCAAAAGGAGAATATCCGTGTGTAAGAGTGAAAATGTATGTATGTAAAATGAGAATATATGTGTGTAAGAGTGAACATATGCTGCATTTTGAATGTCCGATAGTCCACCATTTCCACCGGAAATATCAAACATTTAATAAAAGTGAAAAACAATGAACAAGACTTAACGTATTCATCATAATTAATTATATTTATTTCGTTTGGATGTAGGATTTTTGACTTTGTTTAGAGCAGTGATCTTCTACTATATGAACATGATGGACCCAAAATCACAAAAAAACGTAAAAACAGATTTTGAAAATGATTTTATTTTTCATAACACAAACATACACAACGAAACCATTTAAAAGCTGGAGATATATACATGGGATGTGACTATGATAATGTGAACGTTTGATTGAGGTAGCATGGGATTTCATTCTGATAAGGCAAAAGTGTTATTATAAATATAATACAAATATATATATATACACATTATGTACAACAATCTGTTTTTTCTGTCTTTATCTGTGCCACGCTTCAAAGCGGTTTCTGTCAACTACGACACAGAGGGCAACATCACAGATTCCTCCTCCTCCATGTCAAAAAACAAGCTTAAAGCTTGACTCACGTTCAGAGTTCTCTTCATCATAGTTGAGTCTTCAAAACTCAAAATCTATCTAACTATATCTAAATTCTCAATGTTTGTCAGTCACTTTACTTCAATCGCTGCAGTCTCCTGCCACCTCTCTTCGTCTCCCGCCGCCTCTCTTCGTCTCCCGCCGCCTGTCTTTGTATATCTTCGTCTCTCTCCATTTCCCGCCGTGTCTCTTCGGTTCCCGCCGTCCCTCTTCGTCTCTTTTCGTCTCGTTTCGTATCACTCCGTTTAACTGATTACCTCACCCCCTCCCTGGTAAATACATCCTGTTGAGCAGAATCTACAGTTTCCAGTATTTTCCGTTTCGTAAAATGATAAAACAGATATTAAAATATGTGCTTCCATTATTCATACTTCTGAAATATATCTGTATTAACTTTATATCATCATATGTCCGTGTTTATTGGGTATTTTTGCATGAAACAAAGACTGGCATATAGTTTCAACCCAGTACTTTCGACAGAAATACACATATACATCCTGTTGAGCAGGATCTACAGTTTCCAGTATTTTCCGTTTCGTAAAATGATAAAATACGGCGAAGATATTAAAATATGTGCTCCCATTATTCATACTTCTGAAATATATCTGTATTAACTTTATATCACCGTATCTCCGTGTTTACTGGGTCTTTTTGCATGAAACAAAGACTGGGATATAGTTTCAAGCCAGTACTTTCGACAGAAACACACGGCAATGTTGTCCGGACTGTTGTTTTTATGCGGCACCGGCTTGAACAGGTCATGTGATCTGATCACGCCGGCGTGACGGTCGACTCCAAAGGGTTAATATTAAATACATATAAGTATTTTTACAACTTGTATTTAGAAATACTCTGTTGTAATTATTGATGCATACATGTGTTCATCCATTCAATGTGGCATCTGCTATGATGGGGTTAATGTATGATATTACTTAATAATACAATACATTATAATATATGATATGATAATTACATTTTAGTTTTATTAATTTCTTATTTCATAGTTTCTCATTATTATTATTTTTATCGCTCATCTTATTTTTGATTTTATTAATCTGTGTGAATCTGTGCTGTCCTGTTTTTCACTCTCACCCTGTTGCTGTTTGAACTACTGAATTTCCCCACGGGATTAATAAAGGTCCATCTTATCTTATCTTAATGTATAAGTTGATTTACTTCAATCTACTGTACAATATTACAAGAAATATACTGCATAAAGCAAACTATATACTTTATTTGATCTAAAATATTGATGTTTCTACAACACCCATTGTGTATTTTGTGAATGAAGCGCCATCTCATGGTTAAATCCTGTAATTGAACAAATAGGGAGATTGGGCAACGCCCTCTAGCAATTTGGCAACACCCCCAGCCACTGGCATCTGCTGCGCTTTTGACTGGGACACACCCATTTGAGTCTGATCTGGAGTGCTACATCTGTAGATACGATTTTAGTCTGGTTTTGAAAATAAGAATTGTTTAAGCGGACATGCACGATTAGGGCAGTTTGTTCCAGATTGTCGGGGCATAATATCTAAACGCTGCTTTTCCATGTTTATTTCTTATTCTTGGAACAAAGAGCAGACCCGACCCAGAGGACCTGAGACTCCTGGATGGTTTATAGTGATGCAGAAGATCGTTGATATATCGCTAGAGAGAGCTTTGCCTTCTGACTTAGCCCTGATTTGCAGATATTACAATAAAAAACAATGCCTGTTGTCTTCTTACTTTTCAAAAACTGAATTCTGACTCCAATAGCTTCCGGACAAGTGTTATAATAAAATACAGTATTTACCTCTGAAAAACAGTGCAGTATGATTGTAAAAGACACTGTGGATCAGTGAAATCATTTAACTTAAGTATAGTATCCGAATGCTTCCTCTACTACCACAGTACTTAAGTGTAAAATACTCCATGTTCGGCATAGTGGTCCCCCTTTCAGAAGGGGCAAACGGCTACAAATAAAATCAAAATTCTAGAGCTCTGCAGTCACAACTAAAAAGTCCACAAAAAGTGTCATTTCACACTTTCTTAAAACTTAAATAAACACTAACTGACCTTTCAAGCTTGTGTTCAGGTGCGTCCTCTTGGTTCTGAAGTCGTCTAAGCGTCTGCAAACAAACCATTTACTTAATCAAACTTTGCAAGAACAGGTTACTACACTGAACAAAAATATAAACGCAACACTATTGTTTTTGCTCCCATTTTTCATGAGATGAACTCAAAAATCTAAAAGTAGGGTAGGGTTAGGGGTAGGGTTAGGGGTAGGGTTAGGGTAATGTTGTGAATCGAGTGGCCCATGGTGGTGGTGGGGTTATGGTATGGGCAGGCGTATGTTATGGACGACAAACACAGGCCACTCGATTCACAACATTACCTTAACCTTAACACCAGATACTGACTGGTTTTCGGACCCCCCAGATCCCCCCAATAAAGCAAAAATGCACGTTTCAGAGAGGCCTTTTACTGTGGCCAGCCTAAGGCACACCTGTGCAATAATCATGCTGTCTAATCAGCATCTTGATATGCCACACCTGTGAGGTGGGATGGATTATCTCGGCAAAGAAGAAGTGCTCACGATCACAGATTCTTTCAGATTTGTGAACAATATTTGAGAGAAATGGTTATTTTGTGTATACAGAAAATGTTTTAGATCTTTGAGTTCATCTCATGAAAAATGGGAGCAAAAACAAAAGTGTTGCGTTTATATTTTTGTTCAGTGTATTTTGTGGAAGTTGAATCTCCTCCTACAGCAACATCACTCGATCAAAGGTGGAGGGAATGTACCATTTGTAAAGAATGGGATGAGGTCAATCATTATGATCCATGTAATACACTAAACTTTCGCATACTGAATGAAGCATGTGGATTAACACAAGAAAATTCTAGAATGGTGTGGTGACTTTACTGTCACAGTACTTTGTTAGGGTGTTTTAAGAAAATAAACCAGAGCCAGAAAGACAGAGGGGCAGGCTGGAGTTGAGAACTATTGCTAGCAGGATAGAGGCTACCAGGTTTTGTGTTAAAATCTGAAATGTAAAAAAATCCTTTATCCGCCCAGTTATGGACATTATTAGACAAGGCTTACCGTTAGCAAACAAGGGAGAAGAACGGATCAAACTGTTCCTATACAAACAGGAGTTGGTCGGATTCTCTGTCACAGTAAGCAGCGCAGGTTGAACACAAATGCAGGAGACAGGAACTGTTAACAGAAAATACCTTATTGCAAGCTAGTTCCAGACGAGACAAAATAGAACAGAAATTCAATTAATCTACATAAAAAACTGCAAATCCCTCTCTGTCTCTGTTTCCAACGGCGTCCACCAGGGCTCTGTACTTGGTCCACTTGTGTTCACCATCTACATCCACCATCTTGGACAGATTCTCCGTTACAACGACCTCCAGTTTCACTGTTATGCAGACGACACACATCCAGAAGGAGCTCAACGTAGAGCCACTGCTCCGTTGTGTATGAAGGGGCCAATTGGATCCAGCCTCTGATTAGGCTGCTTCTGGAGGCCCTAAATTGAAGGTTTTTCTTGAGTTTTTTTGTAGTTTGGAGGAAAATTGCATGGAATCTCCGCAGTACAGCCTGGGGGCAGTGCCGATTTTAATGAATCACATGGTTGGACACCATGACCCTGTGGACGACAGGCTTAAGGCTGACCAGACGGGCGAAGACGCTCTGAAGGACGGGTAGGAGGACAAAGGTCGTGACAAGAGGGTGGACCAAAATGCAGGAGACAGGAATTTTAAAACAGAAAACATTTTTATTTTACTCATGGTCCGAACGAGGCAAAACAGAAAATAACTTCTCGAAAATACAGAAATTCCAACAATGGCTAATAATTATCTGGATTTTACGACGTGTTCATGCACAACAGTACATTAAAATGTCAGAGAAGATTAATGAGTCAGGTAGATTAAAATATATTAAACTAGAGTCCCCCTCTGCCCCTACTCTCTCTATAATGGAAGTTGTATTTTGGACTCTATTTGAACAAGGGTGATGGAATCCACCCTAAAATCACCCACTGGCTATATAAATAAACTTAAATATTACCACAAGTTATTAATACTTTGTACTGATTCAACCAGTAAGATGTAATCAACTTGATTATAAAGAATAATAATTACAATTAAAGGTAACTTTTCTGGCATGAAAAACAAATGCAGGCATGGAGTCTGTTTCTCTGGCCACCACGGTGACTGAGATAGATGAACTGTGTTTAGCTGTAAGAAAAACAAGAATTCCCCCCATCATGATTAAGCATGAGGAAAAAAATAGAGCGGACTGTTACTTCCTGAATCCAAGGCGCCAGAAGTCCCAGTTAGTGTGATTATTAGTTGTTGTCTTGGTTACAGGGAAAGGGAAGTTTGGGGCTCTCTGCTGGAACTGCTACCCCTGCGACCAGACCACCGATGAGTAGGAGAAGAAGGATGGATGGTCTTGGTTACAGGTTGGAAAATGAAGCACCATGTTTCATGCCGCCGTACAGATTCTCCCTCAGAAAGACCAGCGTCTTCCTCCAGGCGTCTTCCTGAGCGCGAGAAAGTGCCACCAGCTCTCCGCCCCACAGAGCCATCACTGCGAATACAACAAGCCAAACTATAGCAGTCAAAACTCAAAGTCCTAAATGTAAGCACCCTAACTTTGATTCACTGAGAAATACAGTACTGCAATATTACCTGGTACAAGTGTTAGTCAACAGCTTTAAAATCAAAACAGCTCCACTTGTTAAAAATATGCTCAAAGATTGTCGGTCAACCCTGTCAGAGACTGTATGACTCAGCCTTTCATAACAACTTAATAAGGCTGTCCAACAACATCATCTCGGACACAAACCATGTTCTGAACAGAGCATATGAACTGCTTCCATCTAATGGGAGATACAGGGTCCCTCAATTCAATAAAGTCAGACTGAAGCATTCTTTTTGCACCAGTCAATCCTCTCAGTAAATACAGAGCCAGATCAAATGCACGCTGAAGGGTCTTTGAGCATGTTTTCTCTCACTGATTGTGCTTTCATGCATTGTGTCTTGATATCTGTCTGTTGATGTGACACATGGAGCTGCTGTGATGCAAGTCACATTTCAGACTTGATCTGACCATTCAAGTATTATCGTATCCTACCCTTGGTTGGTGGGTTAGTGACCGTTTTGAAGGTGCTGGCTCGGGCGAACGGCGTGAATGGAGGTTCGATCAGGTGACCGGTGTTCTTATAGGAGAGGACAGTCAGAAGGTGGCTGTTCCCCGCCCGCTCCATCATCTCTTTCATCTGCAAAACAGGAAGTTAAACACATAATAATCTCATATGTCTTAGATATGTCTTTTACTTCTTCTATTGTTTCTGTTGCCATCATCTGTTAACTGTATATCTCGAGCCACACTGCCTCCAATGACCATCAATAATATAATGATAAGCTTCAACTAAATAAAAAAGTCATTAATATGCGTTTTAGACTGCAAAAAGTTGCATGTGCTCACTGTTAAATAATAATGATGACCCGCAATTAAAAGCAATTACTATGATAGCGTATAGAGCCGTGCAAGTCCACAAATTGTCCTGCAAATATTTCAGTCCGCTCACAATGCCCTGTTTTGAACGAGATCTTAGTGAAATATTATGCCAGCTTAATAAGAAAACATTTGGTCCTAGAAGAGAAAAACATAAATGGGTTTAAATTTGGGTGGAAAAAAAGAATAAAAACTATTACACCAGTTTGATCCTTGATATACATATATATGTGTTTTAAAACAGAATGAGATTTAATCAAATGTACATGGCAAGGATACAAAAATGGGTTGTTCATGTATCATGTAGTTATCCATGTTTTCGGTGTTTCATGTCATGGTGAATAACTCACGTCCATTGCAGACTCGTAGGTGGGCCAGTTCTGATCGTCCTCACCAACAACGAGCAGCAGAGGACACTGCAGTCGTCCCATCTGCTCAGAGACACACAGCAGCAGCGTTTCAGATTGTAAATATAGAAGTATAACATTATCTACATAGCTTTAGCCCTTTTGTGCTTTCTGGGATTTTCCCTTTCCTGTAGGGTGTTATAAAGGTTTTTGTGCATGTTGATGGTCTGCAAAGGCTACATTCCCAAAGTGTATTTCCCACACACTCCACAGAGCAGACAAGCTGGTTTCAGACAGAGGGTGAAAATAGGTGCTGCAGCACAGGCATTATGAGAAAAATAAAGAGCTTTTTGAACATTAAAGCATGGAGACATGTCCCAGTAGAGACACTACATACTGATATACACCTGAACATCAGCAGGAGAGGACTCTTTAAAGCAGAGGCACTACATACTGATATACACCTGAACATCAGCAGGAGAGGACTCTTTAAAGTAGAGACACTACATACTGATATACACCTGAACATCAGCAGGAGAGGACTCTTTAAAGTAGAGACACTACATACTGATATACACCTGAACATCGTCTGTGAAGGAAATATTTAATGGGATCTGTGCATGGTTGACTGTTAGTGTTTTCTCTTTTGTCTGCTGTTTGTAATTTGAACAGGGCAAAGGCCAAAAGGCCCTGCCTTCCTGTGGGGGAAGTGTGGACCATGCGCAGATGGCTTTACCAGACTAGTCCTTTGTCTTCAACATGTCTGGTATTGATTAGGATGGAAAGCGTGCGAATATAGGCCACTCCTATATTCTCTGTGTAGATTTGCGCTGTGTTTCTGTATATTCCTCAGTGTTGACTGGGTCTCTTCATGATGAAAGTTGTGTAAGATATCTTGTGAACGCTCCCGGCCGTGTAACTCTCAATAAACTTCGGTGGATGATTAAGCAGTTTCCAGTTTTCCATTCTTTCATCACATTGCTGATCAGAAGTTTCTTTCACACATTGGCGTCACGACAGGATACCAAAATATCTTCAGAGGCTGGTAAGTACATTTCTATTTTGAGATTGGCTTGCCAGTGTCTGTGATTGACGGTATTATAAATTACCTGAAAGAACTGAGCTGCTGCAATTTTTTTTTTTGGTTTCTCTACTCATTTACATTCGGAGGATTAATCATAACCTTGGGGAATCGGTGTCAAAAGGGAACGTTGTCCTGGCCGATTTTCCCCGTGGTTGTTGCTGGGGCATGTGCTTACAGAACAAACACGGCCCATGTAAAAACAATGAGAATATTTGGGGCTAATAAATAACCTCGGAATATCGACTTTCATCGATTTCCTCTGTGTGTGATTCTCGGAATTAAATTACCGGACAATTACACACAGCAAATATTCGGAGAGACCTTGAAAGAGAGCATCAGTAAAGTGGAGCTTCTGCATTAGAAGCAATGTGATAGATTTGTATTGAAACAAATCGCCGAATTCAGGAGATTTCAGAGGATAAATGGCCTAAATCAACAGGATTTCTGCTGAGTTGCGGATTCTCTCCCCCTGTGGAGAGCCGCATGCAGACAAAGAGAGAGGAATAGCAAATAGTCATTATTTCCGCGATTATTGCCATTTTTTAACTAAAGAAAGTGGTTAAACGTGGTGTGAGAATGTCATATATGAATTGCTGAATTTAGATGTTGGTTTTTTTGGGAAGAAAGAGTGAGAAAAAATTAAAGTCTATGCTTTTGGACGAAAAAAAGCAGAGCACCACTAAAATAAGCATAGTGGTTGTTGATTTGAGAATAAAATTAGTTATTGCTCTTCAACAGATTGGAACAGTACTAAATGGTCATTATTTCCGCGATTGCCATTTTTGAACTAAAGAAAGTGGTTAAACGTGGTGTGAGAATGTCATATATGGATTGCTGAACATTATGAGGCACTCATAATTAAACAGATATTTCTCTACCCCCTCTGAAAATCTCCCTAATTCGGATTAAAATTAAGCTGGAAGAGTTTTTTGTCACGCTGATGGTTGTTGAGAGTTTATGTTTGTTTGTCTAATTGCAGTGTTTGTTTTATTGTACTAACCGTTAAATATGGGTAATACTGTCTCCACAAAAGATTCGGTTGGTAAGAGGACAAATAATTCAAGCACCAAGACATTTCCAAAAAATCCTATTACAGACAGCCATTACACTCACATGTTTTCCCCCAATATGCCGTCTGGCATTGTTGGAAGAAGCTTGGATTGGACTAAAGTTATGCCATTCACATCGTTACTTTGTGAACACTCACAACAGAATAGTCAGAAAGGAAAGATTCTGTTTGATTGGCCGTTAACTGGTACTTTTGACATGGCCGTGTTGTGGCAGGCATTCAAATTAATTGAACATGAGGCGAATTGCTCCTGGGATGTAACATACATGAAGGAATGTGTTAAAGCTTGGATGACTATTGCAGAAAAAAGAGGTTATAATGAGCGGAAAAATGAAAAATCAGTTGGCACCGAGCGAGGCTCCATTGAGCTCAAAGCTCTGATTGATAGGGTTTCGAAATGCGCAGCGGATTTTCATTTGCTTAGCCTCGAGGCTGCTTTTGATGTTAAATCAGAGAACATGTCCAGAATTAAGGAAAGACACGGAAAGGACGTTGCAGCCATTGCGAAATCAGTTATGTACGATTGGCTGAAAATACAAGGGAAATCTCCCAGCACAGCTCAGCTAATTTCCATTTTAACAGACGCTGGGCTGCTGGAGGAAAAGCAGGCTGTAGCTCTCTGCACACAAATAATAGGACTCTCAAATTCTGGGGCAAGAAACTCCGATGATGATCTGTTAATGTCAGCTGCAGCTATCATGAATCAAAATGGGTTGACATATCAGGCAGGACAGTATAGACAACAAGAAAGTGAGCAGCAGGAACATAGTGCAGCGGACAGTGGAGAGGAAATGCCAGATAGCAGCCCATTACACACCCGACTTCTGGCTCCGCAACGAAAGTGTTACACAATCCAAACACGCCGTACGGCACCAGTTTTAACAACTATGTCCCGCATAGAATTATCACAAGACTGCAAACATCTCAGGATAATAATTCAGCTGAAGCTGTGACCGCACCGAAAATCCTGATAGGAGATGTTCCAGTTTATAAGCCTTGGAAACCCGCTGAGGTCATGGATGTCACTAATCACGCTCCAAGTCCCACTAAAAGCCCAGATGAGTATCTGTCGTGGTTGACTAATGTCTGCTCAGTTTATAACTGTCTAGTTCATGATGTTAAACAGCTGATAATCCTAACATACAAGGCAGATTGGCCCACGTGCAGGTACGAATTCAAATTCCCTGTCTGTACGCCTGCAGGTGACTGGCCTGCGACACAGACGCGTGATATGTGGATCCAGACTGTAGCTGCTGTTGCGATCAGAGCATGCGCTAAAACTCACAGATTTTTCGCTAGTGATGGCTTGCGTACAGAACCCAACAGAAACTGTCCCAGAATTTCTCCAGCGTTTCATGACAGTGTGGGATAATAACGCGGGCATTAAAAGGGAGGGCAATGATTTGTTCGCCATACAGACTTTGTTACATAATTTAATCCCTGAAACAGCTCAGGCGTATATGATGACCACTCCGGACTGGCAAATCAAAACCTGGAAACCCACGATAGCCACAATGCGCGCGTTACATAGAAATCAGATATTTCTGACCCCCAGAATTGCCCAGCTGATGCAAAAGTTGCCCCAACATACACAGGCTTATCAGAGTGCAGATAACTCGCAGCAATTTCAGGGACAAAACCGCACACAGCAGTATCAAAATCAGGGAAGATCACAGGGTTATCAAGACAAGGGCAGACAGCAGCAGAATAAAAATTCCAAAAAGTTGATGCCGTGTCACGTCTGTGGTGGAACGGATCACTGGGCGGGGCAGTGCGAGAGGCGCTGGCGAGCACAGCAGGATACATTGCCTGCTCTCCCCCAGCCCCCCCAACACCCTGCATTATTGCCTCCCCCTTCCCTTAACAGTCAATACGACAGGCAGGCTCAACAGAGCCAAAACGGTCAGCAAAGTCAATTTAATAGACGATAGAGGTGCCATCATGAAGAAATAGGGTCAGATTCACAGCATTTCCCCATTCAAGCAGCAACAATTCACCTTTCCAATAACCCGCGTGAAGATCCGATTATGCCCGTTGATTTCAGTGGTAAGGCGGTAGACATTTTGATTGACAGCGGAGCAACATTATCAGCAGTGCGCACGAAGGAAAAAGTGTGTGAAGCAACCAATAATTTTGTTACAACAATGGGAGTTTCTGGCATTCCTATGTCCGAGCCCATTTCAGAGAAAACTAATATTTCAATCGAAGGATCACATGTCCAACACTCTTTCATTATTTCAGATGGTTAATCTAATGGGCAGAGATTTGCTTTGTAAATTACAAGCAACAATACATTGCACTCCAGACGGATTGTTTTTGACTATTCCTGACAGCAAAGTCTATCAAGCTGTCCAATTCATTCAATCATCTCAAGACAACCTTTATT
Source organism: Pseudochaenichthys georgianus (assembly GCF_902827115.2). Taxonomy (NCBI): domain Eukaryota; kingdom Metazoa; phylum Chordata; class Actinopteri; order Perciformes; family Channichthyidae; genus Pseudochaenichthys; species Pseudochaenichthys georgianus. Next base: position 43,924,149 of record NC_047508.1, read on the forward strand.
GTTGGTCATTTCCAGATTTCAACATGATTTCTGTTTTCTCAACAACAGGAATTCAGACAACTGCTAGCATTTCCCCTGTGTGTGCTTCCTTAATGTCCCTTATGCGGCCTGTGTTAATTGTCACTGCACAGCTGCTTTTAACCCATCAGATGACTATGCGCTATCAGCAAGAGGTTTTTGCAACAGCTCAGATCAGTTGGAATGTGAGCAGTTTCTATTTTTAGGACCCCAGGGGTGCGCATTGCCTGTTAGGCTCACACCCTCACAGCAGGCTCTTTATGCTGCAGACACGATCCCTCACCTCACACTAGCGGTCACTTCAGGAAGTGGGGGTCATGGTAGCCCACTGACACACACACACACACACACACACACACACACACACACACACGAACATTACATGCTGTATCTCTCCGAGCAACTTTCTCTCCCTCACAGCACATTTCTTCATTTACAGCCACCTGCACTCACACAATATGGACCCCCATCAGATTTTTCTGAGGTTCCGGCCACATTATGGGCTAAACACAAGAATCATGTGGGGTTTGTTTGCTCAGCCCCTCCACACAGAGCCACACTTAAAGCCAATGCCAGATTGCCAGCTATCAGACAGTACAATTTACCCCATAGAGCCATTTTGGGAATAGAAGGAGTCATCCAATATCTGCTCGATCAAGGCGTGTTAATCTACACGACCAGCCCGTGTAATACTCCGATTCTGCCCATACCTAAACACAATCGCCCTGATGAGTGGCGTTTGCTCCTATAGTACCTGACACTAATTCATTTCTTGCATCATTACCGCCAGATTCAAAATGTTACACAGTAATTGATTTGTGTTCAGCATTTTTCTCTGCATCCAGACAGCCAGTATCTGTTTGCATTTACTTTTAAAGGTAAACAAATCACATACACGCGCCTCCCACAGGGGTATGTTGAATCGCCTACTGTGTACGCAGCAGCGGTTAAGAGAGATCTGGACACTTTGGTCCTTACCGGAGGTAGTACCTTGCTTCAGTACGCAGATGACCTGTTGTTAGCTTCTCCCAACATGGACGCATGTCGCATCGACTCCATTCTGCTCATGAAAAGACTTTCTGAATGCGGACACAGAGCATCCCTGGCTAAGTTGCAGTACTGCCAGACTGAGGTCACGTATCTGGGTCACATTCTGAGGGATGGACACCGACTCCTCTCGCCAGCAAGGATTTGCCTTTTGAACAAAGTGGCACCACCCCGCACAAAGAAAGACATGCTGTCTTTTTTGGGCATGGCTAACTATTGCAGACACTTGATATACGAGTACGCTGCTATGGACTCTGTCCTGCGTGCTGCCACTCTGCAGGCTGCTCCTAACATTGTTCAATGGTCTGAGGACATGCACACAGCTTTTCAGGACTTAAAGCGAGCCCTGACATCAGCTCCGGCCCTGGGGCTCCCTGATTACCATCAGCCGTGTCACCTGCACGTCCATGAAAAGGGGGGCTTTGCAGCGGGCATCTTGGTACAGAAGCATGGCTCTAATTTCCGGCCTGTTGCATACTACTCATCTCGACTCTCCCCTGTGGTACTTGGTATGCCTTACTGCCTGCGGGCAGTGGCCGCAGTTGCAATTGTTATCAAACAATCCTCTCCCATTGTACTGGCCAGTGACTGTGTAGTACATGTCCCACATGCAGTTTTGCATATTCTGAACACCTCTGCTACTCAGCATATGACAGCAGCAAGGCGCTCTGGTTATGAAGCAATAATTCTTTCAAGCCCACACATCACACTTAAACGCTCTCCCCCTCTAAACCCAGCTACGCTGGTGCCAATTCCAGATTTTGAAATAACACATGACTGTGTCACAACGATTGACACGTCTTCTTCCCCCAGAACTGATATGTTGCAAACTCCTATCCCTAATTCAGATATGATTCTATACACAGACGGGTCTGCAAGCAGGCCGTCTGACACAGTACACTTAGCAGGCTATGCTGTTGTAAATGACTGGGAAGTTTTAGAAAGCCGGGCCTTGCCAAATGGCACGTCAGCTCAGGCTGCAGAGTTGTATGCTCTGCTGAGGGCATGTATTTTGGCTAAAGATAGAGTTGCAACCATTTTCACAGACTCCAGGTATGCATTTGGTGTGTGCCATGATTTTGGTGTCTTGTGGAAAATGCGCGGTTTCTTAATATCGGCCAGTAAGCCTATTCAACATCATGCGTTAGTAGCTCAGCTATTAGACGCTATCATGCTCCCTACACAGCTAGAAGTAGTGTGCTGCTCACACAAATTCTGATGATCCTATTTCGTGTGGAAATGCGTTAGCCGACACCGCGGCTAAACAAGCAGCAGTTTCCTGCTCTTCTATGGTGCTCCAATGCCCCTTGACACAATCCGCAGAGCCCATTTCTTTGCCTTCCTTTAATGATGTCGCGGACATGCAAGCCCGCGCTGATGTTAGGGAGAAAGATTTATGGCTAAGACGAGGTTGTACACTTGACGCTGAGTCCAGCTTGTGGCTCCACCCAGACGGACGGATGGTCTGTCCACGTTCGTTCCTCCATGTGTTGGCACATGTTGCACATGGCAAATCACATGTAGGAAAAGGAGGGATGAATGGGATTATAAACTCCCAATGGTTTGCTCCAGGCATTACACTAGCTACACAGACCCTTGTAGATAGATGCATGATATGCCAGCAGACAAGACGAAGAAGTGGTCAAGTTCAGCATGAACACTTACCGCCCCCCTCGGGGCCTTTTGTAAATATGCAAATTGACTTTTCACATATGCCACCATGCCAAGGATTCAAATATATTTTGGTAATAGTGTGCCAGTTCTCCAAATGGGTAGAGGCCTACCCTACCAGAAAAGAAGACGCTAGAACAGTTGTAAAGTGTCTTCTCAAAGATGTTATTCCTAGATTTGGTGTGCCCACAGGAATTAACAGTGACAGAGGTCCAGCATTCGTTTCTAAGATAACCCAGAGTCTAGCTACAGTGTTAGGGTTCAAATGGCAATTGCATGTTCCCTATCACCCACAGAGCTCAGGCCAGGTTGAGAGAATGAACTTGACTATAAAGGAGAAACTCACTAAAACAATGTTGACCACAGGACTAAAATGGGTAGACGCGCTGCCGCTAGTTCTGTGCTCCATCAGAAGCTCGCCAAATGCAACGACAGGGCTTAGCCCACACGAGGTATTGATGAGAAGGGTAATGTTCGCAGGATCTAGCCCCCCAGTAACACCCCACAAACTCACTCTTTTGTGGACAGATGATTACATGACTAACTATGTCACATATCTAACTGACATGTTGAGAAAGGTTCACAGGCAGGTGGCTGACAGGCTCCCCCAGCCGGGAGAGGAGCCCACCCACCCCTTTCAGATTGGTGATAATGTACTAATCAAATCTCTTGAAAAAGATGCTCTGTCTCCCAGGTGGAAAGGTCCTTTCCAGGTGTTAATAGTGACCAGAACAGCCCTGAGAGTACAAGGGAGACCGGAGTGGATTCACGCTACCAGATGTCGTCTCTCTCCTCTACCGGATGCTGGCGTGTGAAGGCATCATCATCGTCATGCTGGGTCTTCAGTACCTGGCCAAGGACGCCCTGCTAGATGAAGCTGTGGAAATCCCAACGACAGGTGGCAAGGGATCTCGCCCGTCTGAGGAAGAAAATAAGGTGCTCTTATCTACGAGCGCAGACGACTTGACCACTCAGGGCCCAGACCCTGAGGGCAAAACGACACCAACGGGCAAAACAGTGCCTAGCGACAAGGACAGGTTGTATCCAATCACCACACAGACATTCAGTATGGTGCGAGAGACACAAAGAGAGAGAAAAGGAGGAAGAATCAGGAGGATTGTCTCCCTCCCTGATCATAAATCAGAGACTGTTTCTTTTAACTGTCCAGCTTTAATATGTGATCCATCTAACTGTATTATTATATTTTATGTGTCCTTAGTTCACTTAACATGGGAGATATATCCAATGGACCAGTACCGTGCGGACAGGGTGGCATCGGAGGGGGTAAGAATAGCACTCAACACCATTGAAGACATGCCCCCAGAACTGTGGTGTAGCACTAGAGAACAGGTTAAGACACTGATAAGGGATGAGGCAACATGTAGAGTGAGGAAACCAGATTACCAGGTTCCCAATACAGGTGCTACTGCATGCAAACTGTCTGGACCAGATAGAAAAACAAATGTTCTATCCACTCCACTTAAACACTCAGGAGGTGATGTAGATTTTTCAAAAAAGGCCTTAATCACTCCTTTTAAACAAACTAAAACTAATTCTGCAGTAAGTTTAATGTTAGACTACGCACATGAACGCAATATTAGCAACTGTTGGCTGTGCCAAAATATGCCAGAATCCATGCATTCTCCTATGTTTAGCCCAATTCCTTTTACAAAAGCGGACTATAAATTAGTCAGCTGGAATGACATTGATTCCAGAATTAGCGATGAGGCTGAGGACTGCTACACTCCTTCATATCCAACAGACTCTGATAAACCCTTACAGTACGAGGGTCTGGTCTCTCTCATTGTTGAGACAGTAAATAAAAATTACCTGCCTGACGGTTTCAAACGATTGATGTTTTTAAAACTAATATATGTGAAGAAATACATTCAGCTAGCTTTTGAATACAGATTCCAGTTAGCTCTTGTACAAACTAACTGTTCGGTTAATTCCACAAGTCCAACATGCACAAAACAACCACACATGGCATCTTTATTAGTTGAAGCTTTAGTGACAGTGGTACCCTGGTTTGGCTCCAGAACAGTGGACTCCGTTGAGGTTAAAATACATGATTGTACGCAACCAATACCTCTAGGCAATCCCCCTACATGTGACTGTTCAATATATGTTCCCCCAATTGTAGTACATGAATGGAAGAATGTGTCCATCTGTTTCCAGAATGAAGCAGGATCTCACACCTCTCCAGATGTGGGACACAGCGAATGTAATACCATAGTGAGGGTAAAATTAGCCAGAATTCCCCTCCCACAGAGAGTTTACTTAGTTTGTGGGGACCGAGCGTATGGCTGCGTGCCGTATGACGTTTTTATGGCACCTGTTATCTAGCCTACCTAATTCCTTTAATCCGTAAAGTAGAGGCAAATGAGATTGCAGCTATACTTCCCTCTCTACACAGGAACAGCAGGTCCATTACAAAAGAACAACAGATAGCGAGACTATTTTTGCCTTGGTACGGCATTTATGTTAGTCAGCAGGAAATCATGGCATTATCCAAAGTAGTGGAAAATCATCTAAATGTATCTAACACAGCGAAGTTAGCTGAACACAAAGAATTACAAGAAGTTAGGACAGTAGCACTACAGAATCGCATGGCGCTGGACCTCCTCTTAGCTGCCCAGGGGGGTGCATGTAAAGTAATTGGTGCGGAGTGCTGTTCCTTTGTTTCTGATGCCACACCGGAAGTTATGGATATGATTCATGATACGGCTAACGGGATATAAGAATTGCATGAAACTCATGGGTTTACATTTGGGGATTTAAGTGGAACCCTTGGATGCTGGGGAGCGGGGTTGGTTACATTTGTTGTTACTGTTGCAGTGTTTATCTTGGTTGTGCTAATCCTAGTGATTTGTTTGATCACTGTAGTTAAATTAGCCATACGCAGGGTTGCCAAGACTGCCCTCCAGGCCCCACAGAGGCTAGTGGGGTATTCAACTGTAAATGACACAATGTTGATGTACGACGCTGATCTTCTAGATCCATGGGTCTCCATCGCAGTTCCTGTAGCATGGGTACCTCCTTTCAGCGATTGATAAATTGATTAAAGTTGACACTCAGAATAAAGAATAAATGTTTTGATTTTTCCTTGAATAAAGAACAGATGTTTTTGATTTTTCCTTCCTCAGGTTGTTACAATAAAATGTCTGACTTTTCCTATTCAGATTTTGAACAAATGTATTTGAATAAAATGTATGTAGTAAAGTGCCTTAGCAAAAAAATCTATAACATCCTATAGAATCCTATAGAATCTTGTAGAAATCTATAGCATGTTATAGAATATTGTCGTATTTGTAAGCCATGCTAAAGAATTCTATAGAATACTATAGAAATCTCTAGATCATTCTGTAGAATACTATAAATGTGTACTTTTCTATAAACTTCTATAATTAAAACTATAACAATCTAAAGAATTCTATAGGACAGAACCGACTCATGACATATCTGTAGAAATCTATAGAAATCTATAGACATTTGTAGAAATCTATAGCATTCAAAGAAAACATACCTGACATTTTCTCTCTGATGCAACCTATACTACATTCTATAGAATTCTATAGAATTCTATACAACTCGTCTTTAAATTGGAATAGAGAAAACCATAGTAATCTACATCATTTTGTGGAACTGAGCTGCTTTGCAAAAGCTGTATGGGTCCCTTTGAAATCTTTACAACTGTATACTGTATACTGTATACTGGATTATGTGCCCAATTAAATTATGTAACCTATACATAACCATATACAACCATACAACATATTGGAAAGGAACTCTAAACTGAATGAATGTCACTGTCCTTGTAATCTGATGTAAATGCTCCAGAATTTATGTGACTACATCTGTATGTATACATTGATCACTTTTGTTATGTAACTAATTATCTGTTACAACTGGAGATTAAAGCTAAGTGACATATAACAATATATATTGTTAGTGTGAGTCTGTTAAAAACAACTCATTGGAGTCTGCAGTACTCTACTCTGTTTTGCAGTCTATTATACACCGTAAAAAAAGATTGTAATTTTACAGGAAATAACTGTAAATGTTTATAGTAATTATCATGTTTTTTTAAATAACTTGAAAAATCCTGTAAAATGGCAGATATTATCTGTAATTAAATATGTAACTCGTAATATAAAAGTGTATTACTATTATAAGACTTTAAGATGTTCTTTGTAATTTTAAGTTAATCATAAAACTGTAAAAAAAAGCGTCAAATAAAAAAAACGTAAAATGTAATTAAAACCTTTTTACATACATCATTTTCTTAATATTCGATTGAATCCACCACAAACACAAAATATCCAATGTTGAAACAAAAGTAAATAAATATTTTCTCATTAAATTCCTAACTTACTATATTGTAAACATCTACAGTTGACAATATCATTAAAAAAATTAAAATGATAGAAAGTGGAGACATTTCTGCAGGGAGGATCAAGGTTTAAAATACACACTGTTATTTACTCAACAAGTCACAGTTATCCTTGTTTTATTTATGTTGCTGTTTTTTATTCTCCCATTGGTCAATATACAGTAATAAGCCTTAGTTTTACAGTATAATGTATGGTTTTCGGATTCTGGCCGACAGCCAGAGCTACGGCAATTGAAATAGAATTCAGCCAAAACACGGCAGACAAGTCAGGCATGTTTGGAATGAGTCCACAACACTCCTGATTGGTTAATATAAACGTAATCGAAGAAACCTGCCAATGAGAACTGTCCGCGCCTGTCGTTGACATTTGAAACTCCTCCTGCGAGCTACAGCTATCTGTATGTCTGCTGCAGGAATTTATGGATTAATATCGGGATCGTTTTACACGTTAAATATGAGCATCGGGATGTCAACAAAGAACAGAAGACTTGAGATCTGGTGAGTCCTGCAACTGTAATGGAGTTAAATATGTATTTAGATAATCCTTAGCTTGTGAATGTTTTATTTTTTATTTAAGGTTACGTTTCTACTTCTAGTTAGCTGAGTTTCTTCCCGTTAAGTTGGTATTCATCATTAATAGGTTGTTAAATGTTAAGAAGCCCTGACATGCTGTTTCTTGCAAGATGTTGCGCCCGGGAAACCTGGGTTAACAGGTGGCTGCTAACGTTAGCTTACAGTTTATTGCAGTGCTGCCCCCCCACCCTCTCGTCTCCAACACGGGAGAATTACACATAAACATGCAGTGGGGTGTCACAATGTTGTCGCCAAGTTTAATGTAAAGTTTCACAGCTTTCTTATAGCGGAATCTAGTTTGTTAATGTTCAGTAACAGCTAGCATAGCATAAACAGCTAACCGCTAACGTTTGGCTAACTTGCTAGTTAGCTCTGCTCTATATATTACAAGCTAACATGACTAGCTAATGTCACACTGTGTGAACTAAAATACTTTTTGTATTACTACATCATACATGCTTGGTCCAAATCACTGCTAACATTTATTATTTTTGAAAATGTATAGTAAAGAAACACTCAGCCATGCATGAAATAACTTAGCAAAAATAATACGGGTAATGTTTGACCCATGTTGTGCCTTAGAAGTGTAGTGATACAAACATGATTTTTATTCAAAAAGTAAGAAAGGGAAAAATACAAATTGGTGTTGATCCAAAACAGGTTAATTGAGGAATACCTGGAATCCTGAATGGTTAAAGTAATTTATTGCAAAGATATTTACAATTAAAACTAATTCGGGTCACTTTTGACACATGGTCGTTGTATGTTGTGTAACAAAGGGTTAACATGACGGCTGTGATGTTCACTCTTTTGACAGAGCACCAGTGGACAGCGAGGACTATGGAAGAGAAGATGTGATGGCTTTGTGTGGAAAGCTGCTGACGCCAGCCTGTGTCCCTCATCAGTCTCTCCAGGCAGCACCCAGCTATTCTTCCATCTTGCAGATGAAAAGACTTTGATATGTGAGTAATAACTAACTTGTGTCTAACATAGTATTGAATGTGGTTTAGTAAAGTATTTAAAAATACCCCACATTGTACATGTACAGGACAATCAGACCTTGTTCAACAAAGATCATAAGACAATTGTTTTGTCTTTGAGGTACAGCCGCAGCAGAGAGTCTGAGTTTGAAGAAAGCACTAACATTTTATTTAGTGTTGTTTAATCAATCAATATTTACTGGTCTTGAATTTCCTCACTGGATTACAAAATGCTCAAATCTTATTGTACAGGGACATTATGCAGATGTAATCACCTGAAGATGAAAATATAGATTCATCGATATGTACCATTTTAAGGAAATAGACTGTTAGTGGTATTGACCGAAGCTCCACAGCTGTAGCTAGGCGCTGCTAATGAAAACTCAAGTGCTCAATTTGTTGGTTTTTCTTTATTATTAAGAATTGAGCAAGTATATCTTCCTCTTCGAAATCCCAGTTGTACTTCGCCAACACGTAGTGCCTGGGAGGGTGTGTTTGATTGTTCCCACCCTTACCTCACTTATTGACTAGGTCATGTTAGACAAGCAATCCAGTGGTTAGTTTTAGGGTCACCTCCATTGTTTTATTTTTTATTTATTCACTTTAAGATAAAGGGATTTCAGAAACAAGTCTCACAAGTTTGTCTCGTGGTAAAATTAACAAAAGCTAACTGTTGTTAGACTATGTTCCCCCCTTCTAAACTTATGAAATAATCAATGCCCTGATAATAACATCCATCATTATGGTTTACTAATAGTTATCACTTCACTTCCTCCTCCAGCACCTGGACACAGCAGGAACCTATGCCAGGATCCTGTTTGTGGACTTCAGCTCTGCCTTCAACACAACCCTCTGGCTGGAGGCTGCGCACCATCAGGACCAGAACCTCTCTCCATCAGGACCAGAACCTCTCTCCATCAGGACCAGAACCTCTCCATCAGGACCAGAACCTCTCTCCATCAGGACCAGAACCTCTCTCCATCAGGACCAAAACCTCTCTCCATCATGACCAGAACCTCTCTCCATCAGGACCAGAACCTCTCGGCACCTCAACAAGGCCCGCCCCCCCCCACTGACACTTTACCTCAGCCACAACGCAGACTCTGCATGGAGATCACAGGATGGTAAATAATGCAATGTTTAAATATTGCTTACTGCCCATATTTTATATTCTATAATTTATTGCATTCTATTTCTTAATATAGTTCGCTATCTGTGTAGTTTTTACATTTTTTATTTGTATGTACGACACCTCCTCATACGTGTGAACATACCTGGCAATAAACCCGTTTCTGATTCTGATCTGTTTGTCCTCTAGGTTGCACTGCCACGTCTACAGTAGCACAGAATGGACAGAGGAAACATGATTGGTCCTCAAGTTTTTTGCAGCCAATATACATTATCCTACAAACTTGGGATAGGAGGGTGAGTGAACAAGTTATCCATTGGTTGGAACCTACATCCCCATTGTTAAGGCCCTGACACACCAACCCGATTTTGGGAGTCAGAGGCCGTCAGAGGCTGTCGGGCATTCGCGGCGCCGTAGACAGGTTGGTGTGTCCCGCACCGTCGACCGTGACACGCCTTATTTGGACTGCCAGACCCGATGCATGGCCGATTCAACATGTTGAATCGGCCATGCATCGGGTCTGGCAGTCGGACCAAATAATCACTCTGATTGGCTGTTCAGCTAGCAAATCAGTGCATGAGAAGCGAAGCGGAAGTGAGGGACGTAAACAAACGATTTAAGAAGGCACACACAGACTGCTATTCATTTTCATCTCATCATGGCGATCTGGAATGATGCAAACGAAGACCTGCTCATCACCTTGATCCAGGAGAGGCCAGCTCTGTATGATATTACGGAGAAAAGATACTCTTCTTCTTCTCTGTCTTCCGGTTGTTGCCTCTTTTGAATGACGAATACACACTACCGCCGCCTGCTGGTAAGGAGAGTTATTGCAACTCACGCACTGAAGTCGGTGCGGTGTGTTCCCGTGCGACACATGGCCAAAACGCAGGAGAACACGGCCAGGCAACAGCCGACTTCAGCGTCGGCTAGTCCTCTGGTGACTGCTTGGTGTGTCAGTGCCTTTAGACGTACTAAATCCTGCACACTGCTCCTTCAAATTGACAATGTGAGCATATGTCGCCATTTTGCCATTTCTGTTATTTTCAGTTGAGAATGTTTCAAAGTAATCTTAAAAAATTCAACTTACTTTTTGTTTCTACTGTTTATAAGTATGATGTTTAAATATGAAATGCTGTATTCATTAGTTGTACTATAATTCTACAAATATTTTTATATTTTAAGTTTTCAGAGTAATTGTTTCCTACAGAACATTTTGTCATGTCATTTTGTTGAACCTGTTTGATTGGAAAATGTTAGAAAAAAGCTGTAAAATAACAGTATTCTAGCTCTTTAGGTTCTGTATTTATTTTAGTGTTTGATCATACAAATCTAATAAAAGAAAATGTAAAAAACTGTTTTTCTCATCAGAACTTTATTTAAGGTATTTTAATGTAACATTTTAAGACAATGGATTTTGAAAAGAGAGGAAAGTTTCCTCTAAAATCTTTAAGGACAATTTCTGTATACTAATTGCTTTTGCACTTTATTTCAGTTAAAGTATTTTTACTTTAATTTTATGGTTTTTGTTTGGCAGCCTGCTGCCAGTCATTTGACCGTTTTTTACGGGTTTTTTGCCCGTAGAAGTTTTAGTGCTGTACTTTTATTAAATGTTATTGACTGTAAAAAGAGCAGATACATCTGTAAAACCTGTAAAATCTTTAAGGGCAATTCCCGTAAATTAATGTTATACATTCTGCAGAACAATTTTACAGAAAACAATAGCAATTTTCTATAGGATTCTATAGATTATTTTGCAGAATCTATAGTAAAATCCATAGAATATTTGACAATATTCTGCAGTATATTCTACACAAATGTTATAGAAACATCAATAGATTCTATAGAATATAGGTCACAAATTCTATGGTGTTCTATAGAAAGCATCCATGGGGTTTTCTATAGGATTCTATAGACTATTTTCTACAAAAAAAACATCTACAGTGTATATTTTCTATACAATAGTATTCTATAGATTATTTCCCAGAATCTATAGTAAAACACGTAGGCAATTTCTATAGTATATCCGCAAAAATCCTGTAGTATTCTACAGAAATGTTCTATAGAATTTGTCCATAGATTTTTCTATAGATTATTTCCCAGAATCTATAGTAAAACACGTAGGCAATTTCTATAGTATATCCGCAAAAATCCTGTAGTATTCTACAGAAATGTTCTATAGAATTTGTCCATAGATTTTTCTATAGATTATTTCCCAGAATCTATAGTAAAACACGTAGGCAATTTCTATAGTATATCCGCAAAAATCCTGTAGTATTCGACAGAAATGTTCTATAGAATTTGTCCATTGGTCTTTACTATAGATTATTTCCCAGAATCTATAGTAAAACACGTAGGCAATTTCTATAGTATATCCGCAAAAATCCTGTAGTATTCTACAGACATTTTCTATAGAATTTGTCCATAGATTTTCTATAGTATTCTATAGATTTTTTTGCTAAGGGTTACTCTTGAATTAAGCGTATTGAAGTAAACGTAATGCAATGTTAAAGATTGAGGACACTGTAACTTTACAGATTGATCGATTCTTAACTGTGAATCTTAACTGGATCTCTTATGATTCTGATTTTATACCTCAATTGGATTTCTTATAATCCTAATTGTGTTTTAATAAGTAATTGCCTTGAAGTAAATTTTTAAGATGTAAGCTGATTTTGAATTTGTGTTTGATGAATGAGATTAACTGAGTGATAAATGATAAAAGATCTTGTTTTTGAAACATATATTTTACTATTATATTTTTGTATTTCATGTGTTATTATTGTGCCTTTTGACAAAATAAATCAAACACTGAAGAGAGATGATTTTTCTATTGTAGTTGTCTGTATCAACTATTGTGATTGACTGTTTCAATGTTATTCTGCTTTTGATGTAATTAATGTAATGGGAACCCACACAACTCTGAGGACGTTTTATTTGATTTAAGTAGTGACTGAAATATTCTTAGACTAATGTTAATTGGTTATCAATACATTGATAAAAAGGAAGGATCTGTGAAGGAAATATTTAATGGGATCTGTGCATGGGAGACTGTTAGTGTTTTCTCTTTTGTCTGCCGTTTGTAATTTGAACAGGGCAAAGGCCAAAAGGCCCTGCCTTCCTGTGGGGGAAGTGTGGACCATGCGCAGATGGCTTTAACAGACTAGTCCTTTGTCTTTAACATGTCTGGTATCGATTAGGATGGAAAGCGCGCAAATATAGGCCACTCCTATATTCTCTGTGTAGATTTGCGCTGTGTTTCTTTATATTCCTCAGTGTTGACTGGGTCTCTTCATGATGAAAGTTGTGTAAGATATCTTGTGAACGCTCCCGGCCGTGTGACTCAATAAACTTCGGTGGATGATTAAGCAGTTTCCAGTTTTCCATTCTTTCATCACATTGCTGATCAGAAGTTTCTTTCACAGCAGGAGAGGACTCTTTAAAGTAGAGACACTACATACTGATATACACCTGAACATCAGCAGGAGAGGACTCTTTAAAGTAGAGACACTACATACTGATATACACCAGAACATCAGCAGGAGAGGACTCTTTAAAGTAGAGACACTACATACTGATATACACCTGAACATCAGCAGGAGAGGACTCTTTAAAGTAGAGACACTACATACTGATATACACCTGAACATCAGCAGGAGAGGACTCTTTAAAGTAGAGACAATACATACTAATATGAACCTGAAAATGAACACAAAAAGGCCCTTTTATATAGTATACAGTTTGTAAAAAAATAACAGAACAATTGGTGGTACTCACGTCCACCTTTAGTGAGGGGTCTGTGGGGATGGGCAGCATCAAATCTCTCCAGATCACTTGGTTATTCTCGTCAAAGCGAGTCTTATAAGCGTTTCTGATTTAAAAAACAAAATAAGTTGTCTTGATGGTGGAAATATGAAAATATGATAGGCTCATTAAAATCTGCAGGTCATTCTCTAGAGAAAAAGAAAGGCATGAAGATAACAGAAAGCAGATTAACTTACCCGTGAAAGTAAGTCAGTATTTGTTCAACACTTCCACCAACCGGCTGCACATGACTCCTACTGATACACACTGCACAGCTGAGCTAGGAGACAACGCACACACAGACACAGATACACACACACACACACACACACACAAACCAAGGTCAGACAGCTGGACAGAATCAGGAAATCGGTAGGATAATACATGATGGTTCTGATCTCTTGCGGGTACTACGAGACGCTTTTTATCCACGGAGCGACCTCCAGACCTGGTGGCCTACATTGACTTTTTTCTTTTTGGTCGGTCCTTAGGAGGACCCTCTAGGATGATGGAGAGAGAGATGAGTTTGAACTGGAGCTAACAAAAACTGATATATCAGTCCCCGTTTGTTGTGTCAACAATCTCTCACCGGGCCAGAAAGCAGACGTTTTTTTTTGTTGCAAAGGCAGTTTTCCGATATGTGACTCCCAAACAACTCGACATAGAAATTACCCGGGCAACACAATGCGTTCACTCCACTATCAGCTGCATGAACACAAGAGGAAAAGTGTTCACGAAGAGCTTCAAGCCAATCTAGAAGGAGGGGTAGCAGAAGAGTCCAACAGTGACCATTGTGCTCGTATGCAAGTCTGTTAGGTCAACTTGGTTCTGTGTTGACTATCAATAAGGCCATCAGATAAGCATACATTCAATGCTTATCTGACGGCCCGAGTTGAAGCTTTCCTGGATCAGCTAGGCCTTATTCCACCGTACAGTTTTTACTAATTTGTGGCACTTCCATTCAGGTTGTTGTTGAGACGTTGAAGCAGCATATGGACCAAATGGAGCCAACCTAGCGAAGTGTGCAGTTTGGCAAAGGGGGCTAAGGTATTTGGGCTAGCACATGGGGGGCGGGCAGGTGCAGCCACAGGTTGAAAAGACCTACGGCATTTCAGCCTGCCCGACGCTCAAACCAAAAGAAAAGAGGTCAGGATGTTTATAGAGCTGGCTGGCTACGACAGAACAAAAACTAGTGTAATTCCAGTGTTTTAAAAAGCTTAACTGACCTCAATGGGTTCCTCAGATCCGGTCAAGTGAACAGAGCTGTGTCAGATGGCATTTGAGAGGGCCTTTTACCCATTTCCCACAAAAATGTGTTCTGTTCCCAAAGGTCCAAGAGTCCGGGGAAAGGTCCAGGTCCTTCAGACGAGTCAAGACACCAAAGACAAATCAGAATGGATACAATATAATCTTCATTCTTCGGACAATGACACGATATTTGCTGATATCACAAAGTCTTCCACGATAGAATTTGATTCAATTCAGGGCCTTGAACCTCGTCCCCTCTAAACTCCCCCCAGAGGAAACTTCCCTTAAAAGGTCCCCTATTATACTGTTTTTCATCAATATATTATGTGTCTCAGATATATCCAGAACCTTTCTCTGATTGCAACAGATCATTGCAGCATTACCCATAATCCCCTCTGTTTCAGCCCTGTTTCCAAAGTGCTAATTCTCTGTCTGTTACTTTAGATGAAAATAAGGAGCCCCTCCCCACGCCCCTCTGAGAGAGATTTGGTTACAAAGAACACAATGGTGCTCTAGAGGAGAGTCAGGTGATAAGGGGGGGGTTACCTTGTTGCTGATTGGCTACAGAAGACAAAACATCGTTATGACATCATAAAGTGGCCAAAATCTGATCAGCTCATTTTCAGACAGGTTTTTATAGAAATGGATCAAAAAGAGAGAGAATCTTTGTTCCTTAAACTTTCAGAGTCTCTTTCCACAGAGGGGACACATGTTGATGGAGAAGAGACATGAAGAAGAGGGGACACATGTTGATGTAGAAGAGACATGAAGAAGAGGGGACACATGTTGATGTAGAAGAGACATGAAGAAGCGGGGACACATGTTGATGTAGAAGAGACATGAAGAAGAGGGGACACATGTTGATGTAGAAGAGACATGAAGAAGAGGGGACACATGTTGATGTAGAAGAGACATGAAGAAGAGGGGACACATGTTGATGTAGAAGAGACATGAAGAAGCGGGGACACATGTTGATGTAGAAGAGACATGAAGAAGAGGGGACACATGTTGATGTAGAAGAGACATGAAGAAGAGGGGACACACGTTGATGTAGAAGAGACATGAAGAAGAGGGGACACATGTTGATGTAGAAGAGACATGAAGAAGAGGGGACACATGTTGATGTAGAAGAGACATGAAGAAGCGGGGACACATGTTGATGTAGAAGAGACATGAAGAAGAGGGGACACATGTTGATGTAGAAGAGACATGAAGAAGAGGGGACACACGTTGATGTAGAAGAGACATGAAGAAGAGGGGACACATGTTGATGTAGAAGAGACATGAAGAAGTGGATTTTGCATAGTAGGGGACCTTTAAACTATCCCCCAGTCCTACCTGAGGGCAGGAAGAGGGTCGCAGTGAGTTTGCCGTCTGTTATCGGGACTCTGCGAACGCCGGGCGCCATGTACCATCGCTCTACCACCACACTGGCCAGCAGCACCTGATCCAAGAAGCCCTCCGTCTGGTGACCCTGGTACACCGAGATCGTGACCACCATGGGAGTCTGGACATTCGTCTTCCTCCACCTTGAAGAATGAGAGGAAAGAACCAAACTTTAAGACTTCATTTAAATATTTGGAAGTTAAAGGTCCCATGTCACGGCCATCTCTACTGATCATAATTCCATTGTTGAGGTCTACTACAATATATTTACATTGTTCAATGTTCCAAACTCACATTGGTTTCTCATACAGCATCTCTGTAGGAAGTCAGCTTATGTCTTGCCTTTACTGAAAGGAGGGGAGGCAACTATTTTAAATAACTATAGGCCCATCTCTAAATTGTCAGTTCTGGCTAAGGTGCTCGAACGACTTGTGAGTGAACAAGTAAAGGAGTTTTTATGTATAAATTATATCCGGTCTAAACATCAGTCAGGATTCAGAAAGCAACACAGCACCGTCACTGCGACAATGAAAGTGGTGAATGACATTACGAGTATTTTAGATGATAAGCAGAGTTGTGCAGCTCTGTTTATTGACCTTTCCAAAGCGTTTGACACCGTTGATCATCGCATCTTAAAGCAGAGGCTACTCAGTATTGGCATATCCAGCCTTGCAGTGGGAGGTTTGTGAACTACCTCTCTGAAAGGTTCCAATGTGTTCATTTTGATGGGCTGTCTTCTGAGTGGTTAAACATCACTAATGGTGTTCCTCAAGGCTCTGTTTTAGGACCACTTTTATTCTCCATCTATATTAACAGTTTAGGTGATAATGTGGATGAAGCTACTTTACATTTGTATGCGGATGATACTGTGATGTTCTGTGCAGGTCCCACCATTAAAGAGGCTGTTGTTAAATTACAGGCTGTTTTTAACATTATTCAGACTCAGCGCTCTGAACTAAAGCTTATTTTAAATGTGGATCAAACAAAGGTAATGCTCTTTCCTAAAGCTAAAAAGACACCAGAGCCTGTTTTTGATATTGTAACTACGCAAGGAACAAAACTTGAAGTTGTTGCCTGTTACAAATACCTTGGTATCTGGCTTGATGATTGTCTTACTTTTAAACTTCAGGTCACTAATCTGCTTAAAAATCTGAGGGTGCAGCTAGGTTTCTTCTACAGGAACAAGTCCTGTTTCTCGCTTGAGGCCAGGAAAAGGCTCTGTGACCTTTGACCTGTGCTGGACTCTGGGGATCTGGTCTATATGAATGCACCTGCCCATTGCCTGGAAAAGTTAGATGCTGCGTATCACAGCGCTCTGAGATGTGTTACTAACTGTAAAGCACTTACTCATCACTGTACCCTGTATGCCGAGGCAGGTCTGCCTTCACTAACTGTACGGAGGCTCAGTCACTGGTACATGTTCATCTATAAAGCCATGCTGGGTAAACTACCTTTTTATATCTGCTCTCTGATCTCTCGAAGAATTGAAAGTACGTATTGCCTGAGATCTCATGATGTTGTTTTATTAAATGTGCCAAGTGCTAGGACTGTCTTAGGGAAGAAAGCTTTTAGATGTGCAGCTCCACTAACTTGGAACAGTCTGCAAACATGTTTAAAACTGAGCACTTTGGTTCCCCTGCATCATTTTGAAACTCGGCTGGGTGCCATGCTGTCTGATACTCATGGTACCTGTCACTGTAAATAGAGTTTTGTAAACTGTACCCTGTACATTATGTTGTATGTCATCCTTATTGTTGTTCTGTTGTTTTTATGTTGTTGTTGGCATATACAGTATGTTTTGTGTTATGCTGTTGAGCCTCATGTATTGTTGACATTTATGTTTAGTGTTTCTTTTTGTCTTTGTTCTGTTATAACGCCTTGTGCGGAATGCTTTGGCAATACTATGTTTACAATGTGGTCATGGCAATAAATCTCCTTTGTATTGTTTAAAATTCCACTATCGTGACATTTGTAGGTCTTGAAACCTAGCAGATCATCGTGTTAGCCTGAGGCAGTGTTGCCAGGGACTTACAGTTCAGACAGAAAAGAGTATAAGATATACATATTTACAAAACATATCCAAAGAATGAAGATGATCTGAGAAATATAAAACCATGTGTTATACTTCCTGTTTTGCAGATGAGAGAGATGATGGAGCGAGCGGGGAACAGCCACCTGCTGACTGTCCTGTCCTATAAGAACGCCGGTCACCTGATCGAACCTCCATTCACGCCATTTACCCGAGCCAGCACCTTCAAATCTGTCACTATTCCACCTTTTACGAGTATGTTCCCCTTCAGACCTGGAAGATGTTTCTCTCAAAGTTAAGTTAACAAGTCCGGACTTTGAGTTTTGACTGCTATAGTTTGGCTTGTTGTCTTTGCAGTGATGGCTCTGTGGGGCGGAGAGCTGGTGGCACATTCTCACGCTCAGGAAGACGCCTGGAGGAAGACGCCGGTCTTTCTGAGGGAGAATCTGTACGGCGGCATGAAACCTGGTGCTTCATTTTCCAACCTGTAACCAAGACAACGATTTAATATTGTAGAGACTTCTGGCACCTTTGGTTCAGGAAGTAAAAGTTATCTTTTCCATGCTTAGAAACTCTGGCCAGCTTTGATGGACGTGAGGTGGTCATGTTTGAATCAGTAAATATACCTAAAGTATTAAATGTACCACTTGTCAAACCAGAAATAACAAGGTGCCTTCCAGGTAAAACACTCACTTGCATGATGGGGGTGGTGAATACTGAGTAAAATATGTTTCCTGGCCAGAAAAGAGACCTCATGTTGACTACAGCTTGAAACGTTCCTGCTTGAATCGGTGCAAACAATACCTGGTATTAATATTACAGTTGATAGCCAGTAGGTGATTTGAGGGTGGCCAAAATGCATGATCTCTCTCTCCATTATTACGAGAGCAGGGGTAGAAATGTTAGATCGTCGTTCCTCTCTTAAATATTAGCACCAAACTTATCTGCATAGTAAATGTTGCAGGAATGAGTCCTAAACCCCAAATGATGATTATTGTTGGATTTGTGTATTACATTACATTGCATTTAGCTGACGCTTTTATCCACAGCGACTTATATAAGTGCATTCGACCAGGAAGACACAACCTTGAAGAAAACAGAATCATAGAGGTTTCATAGAGCCAAGCATTTCAAGTGCTACTCAACTGGCTTTAGATAAGCCAGTCCTTTATTAGTATATAAGTGCTCTGTTAGCAGTTCTTTGTTAGTAGTTCTATCGCTCGAAGTGGAGTCGAAAGAGATGAGTTTTCAGTCTGGAAGGTGTGTGAGCTTTCTGCCGTCCTGATGTCAATGGGAGCTCATTCCACCATCTTGGAGCCAGGATAGCAAACCTGTATGTCGTGTATTGGGAAGTTCTGTTCTGCTTTGTCTCGTCTGAACTTAGTTTTGAA
Source organism: Pseudochaenichthys georgianus (assembly GCF_902827115.2). Classification (NCBI taxonomy): domain Eukaryota; kingdom Metazoa; phylum Chordata; class Actinopteri; order Perciformes; family Channichthyidae; genus Pseudochaenichthys; species Pseudochaenichthys georgianus. The sequence goes on from NC_047508.1 coordinate 43,943,818, forward strand.
ATGAAATGTCTTCCTTGTTTGTTGTGATGGAAAGTGGAAGAGTATTGTAACCCTAAGCCTGATAGCCTCCACTCTGCTTGCAATCAGTCTCAACTCCAGTTTATCAATGACTCGATCTGGCTCGGGGTGTTTGAGACTTCTGTCCAGAGTCTGCTCCAAGAAGAAATTAGTAACTGCAAGTGAATAAACACATGCGTGGACAAATGTGTGTTTATAGATGAGACAGAACACATTATTAACATACGATCGAAAGGCTTTATTGTCATGTGCACCGTAGCTACAGTGTAGCAATGCAGAGTCCTGGCTCCTCCAACAGAGTGAAACAAAGAGATATATAAGACATAAAACAATAGAAATAGTGCAAGACGAATCAGAGTGATGCAGAAAAAAAATGGGTAGAGAATTGAATAGGTGACAAAGAAAACGCGGGAGTCTTTATACATTTGAATAAGATAAAACAGAATGCAACATTACATATTGTACAGTGAAATAAAATTATTTTTGTGAGACGCAAACAGATGGATACTATAGGTTATCAAGGCTCTCACAGAGCTCAGGAGTTTCTCATCACCTCCATGTGCCAGGTTTAGACACAAAGGCTAATTATCTTGATCAATCTGTAGTCTGTGTCACGTTGATTGGATGTAAAGAAAACATGAGGCCAGAAAAACACACGAGCATGAGCATTGTGTGTGTGTGTGTGTGTGTGTGTGTGTGTGTGTGTGTGTGTGTGTGTGTGTGTGTGTGTGTGTGTGTGTGTGTGTGTGTGTGTGTGTGTGTGTGTGTGTGTGTGTGTGTGTGTGTGTGTGTGTGTGTGTGTGTGTGTGTGTGTGTGTGTGTGTGTGTGTGTGTGTGTGTGTGTGTGTGTGTGTGTGTGTGTGTGTGTGTGTGTGTGTAAGATAAGATAAAGCTTTATTGTCTCCCTTAGGAGCAATGTGTCTTGGGCATCGAGATAATACACATAAAACATTCAGGTCAATCAGTCATAGATACAGAACAGAGATCACATGGCACAGAAACAAACAAGAAACATACAGGTACAGCACTTTCCCTATGTGTGTGTGTGTGTGTGTGTGTGTGTGTGTGTGTGTGTGTGTGTGTGTGTGTGTGTGTGTGTGTGTGTGTGTGTGTGTGTGTGTGTGTGTGTGTGTGCGTGCGTGCGTGCGTGCGTGCGTGCGTGCGTGTGAGAGAGAGCTGTGTGAGAGCTGTGTGTAATAACTGTGTTTCTCCGCGAGGGGGCGTGCTTCCTCCATCTCTGCCTCCACCTCTGACCGTCTGTGTGATGAAGCTTATTAACTTCATCTGTAACTGCACGATTTGCAAACGCGCGCTTCTTCCTCGGACGCGTTTTCCACTCCGTCAGGATGAGCATCACTCTGCCCCCCAATACTCAGACCTGTGACCGGGGAACTTGATGACACCCTCAGACCCCCCCTCTGTTTTGACTCAGCGGGTGTGATGAGCCTCCCGTGATTCCTGTGACGCAGGACCACCGCGCCGCACCGCACCGCGCCGCAACGCGCACTTTGGAGAACTGCGAGAAGCGGTAAAAAAAGAAGAGATGCGCCTGCGTTACTTCGCTCTACTGTACGCACTCGTGTAAGGATTCCTTCACGGTGGGGACAACGCTGATCTGAGAGCGACCAGAGTGAGGAGAGTAACCCGGGCTCCGGAGCGTCATCCCCGGCTGGAATCGAACCGACGCCTGCAGGTGATGCGGAGCAGCGGCAACACAACCTGCTGTTTTAAAGGAATGTACCGCCTCTGCCAGGATTAGGATCCGAAAGGAACTGTGATCCACAACTGAGTGAACAGAAAAAGTGGATTAAATATATTCATGTTTTTTTTTCTTCTGGTTGATGGATGCGGAGGAATTTAGAGGATGTGTGATATGACACACAACTGGAGACAGAACATATCTTTCTGACCTGTGACACCGAGAAGAAACACCTGCTCCTGGAGAGAAGAGGTACCTGAACACATCACCATGTATGTATTAATGACCAATGAAAGCTGACTGCACGTTATTTAAATAGTATGTGTTTATTCTTGGTCTCTTGGGATTGGATCATGTGGGAAATAAGATCTCTCACTTTGGCATCTTTCAGATTATGGTTTTATAAATACACCAGTCCGTGTACTCAATCAATCAATCATATATCCATCAGCGTCTTTCATCAAGTTTCACATCAGATTCATTATTTCTGATATCAGCTGTTAGTGCGCACTTATGAGGGTGGATCTGTGTCCGTGTGCGCGCAGGTGTGTGCGTGCGCGTGCGTATGTCTTTCGTGTGTGAACATGGCTCGAAAATGGGGTGTGTTTGCGAGAGCCACAAATTGCAACTCCTCTGAGGTGTGTGTGTGTGTGTGTGTGTGTGTGTGTGTGTGTGTGTGTGTGTGCGTGCGTGCGTGCGTGCGTGCGTGCGTGCGTGCGTGCGTGTGTGTGTGTGTGTGTGTGTGTGTGTGTGTGTGTGTGTGTGTGTGGTGGAATGTACTCAGGATAGTTTAATATTCCATAATAATCAAAAATATGAAAATGTACATTCTGCTTACTTCATAATGAAATACAATATTCAGATGATAATACTGCTGTACTTCTACTTACTGTAAGTAACGTTTCAAATACATGAAATGTACTTGTACTGGAATATTTTAGGCTATGGCATTTCTACTTTTACTTAAGTAAAGGATCGTAGTACTTCTTCCACCTGTTTGTGTGTTCCATACTTATAAGTATTATAAATGCATATATTTGTTAGTGACAAAAACAGGAAAGTGTAATATTCCATTGTATGATCAAACTGTAAAAAGAGCCATTCTGCTCACTGAGTACTTTTACTTTGATACTTTAGGTACATTATTCATATAATAATACTTCGGTGAGTCTACATTTGAATACAGGAATTTGACTTGAAATTGAATATTTGCAAATAGTATTTCTACTTTTACTTGAGTAAAGCCTCTTAGTACTTCTTCCTCCTGTGTGTGTGTGTGTGTGTGTGTGTGTGTGTGTGTGTGTGTGTGTGTGTGTGTGTGTGTGTGTGTGTGTGTGTGTGTGTGTGTGTGTGTGTGTGTGTGTGTGTGTGTGTGTGTGTGTGTGTGTGTGTGTGTGTGTGTGTGTGTGTGTGTGTGTGTGTGTGTGTGTGTGTGTGTGTGTGTGTGTGTGTGTGTGTGTGTGTGTGTGTGTGTGTGTGTGTGTGTGTGTGTGTGTGTGTGAGTGAGTGAGATTTAAGATACCAGAAGGAGAGACAAAAGAATACAAACGATCAGAAGAAAGAAACTCACAATGTTACAATCTATTTAAATTCACGATGTGGCCAAAAGTACGTGGACACCTTCATCGAGTGCAAGTCCAACGTGTCGTCCTTCAAACACAGATCTGTTGATGTTTGTTTTGGATCCATTTGGAAACAGAGGTCGGCGACGGAGGGCTCAACCAAACATCAGACTTTGAACACGTTTCCAACACCAAGGCTGCTTCATAACCTTGTAGCCTGAAACCTATTAGTGATGGGTGGATGATGACATCTCTCCAAAGCTGCTTTTCCTCTTGGAAAGTACACTATTTCACTTTAAGAATACTACTTCCAAATTCAATACTGTGCGTAACTGTCGTTTTTTCCAATGAAGGTTAAAAAATGCAACAAAAAATATTTTATATATCTTCAAATTATACTCATCGATTACAAGGTTTTGTACTGTTGTTGTAAAAATGGGAAACACACAGCTGTCCAATTAATACAATACAATGCAACAGATGACGTCCAGATGTTCAAATATCACGTCATACTTCATTAAGTTTTGCTGCTAAACTAAAATGTGCTCAAGTGATGCCCACGTTGATAGAGACCGTGAGAGACTGCAGTATTTAGGCACAGGGAGGCGTGGAGCTAAACGCTAATATTGATATTGCTGATGTTTAGCAGCTATGATGTTCACCATGTTCGTTAAGACTCTTGGCATCCAGCTGTTTAGCAATAAGCCCAAACTACAGGTAAGAGTTGTACAGATATCTGTCCTTAAACAAATTGAGCAAATCTGACCAGATGGAGGCGCTGAAAAAAAAAAAATGCAGACACTCACCGGTGTGAGAATCCTCTGGGAACCATGAACGTCTGAACTCAATGTGGGGACTATCCATGAAGAACATATCGAAATATTCCACAGGATAAGGGGAACTTTGACCTGCTGGTGGCGCTAGAGGAAAAGTCAGGGAATCACCAAAGTCAGTCGGACTCATCCTCGGGGAGTCTTGCATGTGTGGTTCAAATATCGTGGTGATTTATTGAAATGTTGTTGAGATATTTTAATCTGGACCCAAGTGTTGGACCAAGCTGGCTAGAATCGCTCAACACATGACGAAGAACACTACATTACATTATTATAAGCGATAGAACATCTCCATGTAATATCTTTAATATGTCACTATTTATTATGTCAATGTTATCAATTTAAGTGAAAACCAATGAGCTGAGAGTGAGAAATGGGCCCTTAACTACACTTTTAATGTAATACTTTCAAATATTCTACATCGATAATGTCTTGGCAGAACATTTGAACATGGTTATGAGTCAAAATAAACAACACATTTATAACAAAACTAACATTAAAACACCAAAAGCATTTACCCCTGTCACCAATGATCAACATTCGGGGTGCAAAACAACCAGATTAATTCCCGGTGGTGGACCCCCTTCTCATCGCAGACAGTTGGTTTGTTCCACTTCCTGTTTAATCACCGTGGCTGCGTCTCACTTCGGTTAAATGCAATCCTTGCGTCCCTCGCGAGAAGTGAGAAGCAGCCCGTGTGTGGAGGACTTAAACATGGAGCTAGTAGTTGCAGACAGGTAAACCAAACTGTGGCGTAACATGTGTTTGGGGGCAGTTGAAACAAACGATGTACAACATGTGACTTTTTAAGAATACCTCCAAAACAAGTGGTCAAAGTTTGGTAGAAAAAAACGAACATCTTAAAGAGGACACATCATGTTTATTGTCAAATCAACCATGGGTGATTTAGAAGGTTTTTATATGCTTTAATGTTAAAAATCATTGTTTTTTTCATTTTGTTTGTCTGAAATGCTCCGTTTTAGCAATGTATCCTTCATTCTGAAAAAGCCCAGTCTGCTATGACTGTCTTGCGAGATCCATTTCAAAGCTACGTCTCAAGCTGTGGGTGGGGAAAACTCAAGGCTGCATTTACCATGGGAAGGACAGCCACCTCTGAATGGCTTGTTAAATCCCAAGAGGCAGAACACACAAACTGGGGTTGTTTCAAAGTCTGTGGTTTGCAGTTAGTTAAAGTGCACAAGCATTGAAAAAGCGAGTCTTTTGCAAGTGAAAATAACCTTACAGTAAACATGTATCTGGGAGAGTACGTGTCTTTTCAGCTCTTAAATGTTTCTGTGTAGTCGGCCTACATGAACTCTCTCCACATCTAGACGTGTTAGTAAGATATGTTTGTCAAGTCCTTCAGGGTTTTGGCCTGTGTCAGTGAATTAGCCTGACTTGAGAGGCTGGAGGGCAACAGAGGACGCTTGGACGACTCGAATTGTGTTCTTTATTTATTTAAGACGGCTCCAAGAATTCATCAGGTTGAAAACCTTCAAAACACAACGTACAAATGTTAGCTCACATGCTACACAAATTAAACATCGTGCAGGCCTCACTGCATTCTCAATAATAACACAAACCATGTTTTAATTAAAAGGATAACTTGTTATTTTAAAACCACATCATTAACTTAAATGAATTAAGTGTTTCTCTCCTTGGAGACAAGCACCAGAGAAAACCTCATCTGAACACCTGCGCTGTCTAAATTGCACAGCAACCAAAAGGAACACATGCAGACCCGCGCTGCGTAAAAAGCAGTCGATTGCGCAACAGCAACTCGCAAAGTGAGGCGACAGATCAAGTTCATAAGCACCGGAGAAACATACCAACGGCGTCTCCGGAGCCTCACACACACTGTCGCCACTCGCCTGGTTCTCCCTCCGTGGCTTTGAGAACAAGAGACCGGCCATCACAAACCACGCCCCTTATGTTGCCGTGTTACCGGAAGCGGCATTCATATTTATTCAATACAGCTCACTTATGAAAGGTAGCCTTGGTCCAAAATAAAGCGAATACCCTCTCTTGGTATTAGGCTACTATAATCATAATAATACTCTAAACGAAAACACATTATTTTTCAGTCCGTTTTTCACATATATTATTACATATTGACTTTCGTCTCGACAATGTTAATTTCTTTTTGTGTAGTGTCTGGTCATATGTTCTCACGGCTTGAAAAGCGTATCGGATGTCCCATTTTACAAATCTCCTTTATGATTGTACTTGTATTTTTAAACAGTATATGAGTAAAACGAATCGACTTAATCATGAATATAGGCATTTGAAACCTGAGACTGTGACGCTGCTGGCCACCTGAGCTCAGATCCATCTGGTTTATTGATCTCTAATTGATTGTTTCCTTCTCTGTCTGAACCTCCAACAGCTTTCAGGAAGAATGTGAAACTGGAGCTTCTGCGACCTCGATCCTCCGCCTCCTCCGATGCAGACAGCTATGTCAAACTCAGGAACCGTTGCCGCAGGAAACCCCCGGGGCCAGTGTTCTTAGGAGGGACCGCCCGCCGTGGTTGACCCTGCCCTGAGTGACGGGGGACTCCATGGTCAGGCTCGCCCTCGCAACACCACCTGCACCACAGCCACCTTCCTGTTGAGTCGGCAGTCATACCACCACTACTTCCTGTATCTTGAATCACTGGAAAATGGCGAAGGGTTTGAAGCCCCCGAGCGTCCCGAGCGTCTTCTCTCTGGTGATACTTAAAAGCTGCTGGTTGCTTTGCTCCACCACCTCCCAGAAGCCCGGCGTGTTGGCGGACTCCCAGCTTCCCCAGCAAGAGTTTGCCCACTCCATCCGGCTGGACGGGGACATCATCCTGGGCGGATTGTTCCCCGTTCACTCCCGTGGCGATAGGGGCGTCCCCTGTGGCGAACTAAAGAAGGAGAAGGGTATCCACCGTCTGGAGGCCATGCTTTTCGCCATCGACCTCATCAACAAAGACCCGGACATATTGCCCAATGTGACTCTCGGGGCGCGCATCCTTGACACCTGTTCGAGGGACACTTACGCCCTGGAGCAGTCGCTCACCTTCGTCCAGGCGCTCATCGAGAGGGATGGTTCTGACGTCCGATGTGCTAACGGAGAACCGCCCATCTTCGCCAAGCCGGATAAAGTGGTGGGCGTCATCGGGGCGTCGGCCAGCTCGGTGTCCATCATGGTGGCCAACATCCTGCGGCTGTTCAAGGTAAGGGAATGCTTCCTTGGGATGTTTGAATTGGTGTCCCTGGTGATGTTCTGAGGCTTATTGAGTGGGAACTTTGGTCTACACCTGAACGGAGAGAAAGACATGCACAAATACTGTCTATATTTCATTGATTTATCTGCTGTTGGTGAGCCAGATGAGACAGAAAAGTCTGCTTTGTGGTTGTGACATAGACTCGGCTGTGATTCAGCGGACTAGATGTTGGCATCTGCCTTTGTCGTGGGCGTGAGGTTTATTGGAAAATACCATTTTTTGACATGATTTTGTTTGTTCAACTCTTCCAGTTAGTTTTGGCATTTATCTGGGGACATAATCCCTTCATTTGTTAAGGCACGGACTTCTATTCTGAATATTTGCATAACATTGTTGTGGAAAATGCAGTGACTTGCATTTCACCGGCCTTGAAAGTTGATTATAATTGTTATTTACAAATTGGCACGCACCTTTTAAACCAGCACCCAGTCAGTGTAGCCCAGTGTAAAGGCTTTACAAATCTGCTGCAAACTGACCAGTTGTTTAGGAAAGTTGAGCCTGTGTGAAGTTAAAGGACACCATTATTGTAGAAATGGTCACAAAGAAGGTTTGGTTTTTAAGTTATTCAGGTAGAGAGACTCTGGACAAGGTGAGGCTTCAGTGTTGACACCCCTCACTCTGGGATTGTAATGAATGTACTTCAAAAACTGTTGCAACACTTGCGCACCTCACAACGTCTTCGAGGTCATGACAGCTCCTTCATTTCACTTGATGTGTTGAGATCAATCGGCGGCTTTAACCCTGAAAAGACAAACAGGTTTTTTATCTGTGTGAGCGAACCAATGCTTGTTTCAACAGTCTGACATTTGTTTGTGTTGAGTAGATTCAAACAGAAGTGAGGTTAACAGGCTTCTTTTGAAAGAGCCGCTCTGACAACATAAGTGGATACAACCTGCTATCTGCGGTCAATCGTGAAAAAGTGGTCTGACCTTCTTCCCGGTGGCTAGTGCCTCAGGAAAGAGTGTTTGAATTACAGAGTGTTCATTTATGTGTCGGGTAAAGATTGGTGCAGTTTCTCTTCAGTGTCATGGTCACAATAATATCTGAGTCCCGGTACTTAAAGGAATGGTATGCTCATGACACTCATTTTTAAATAATTATCATCCGATAAAACAGACCAGTCTCTGCCAGTCTTTCTTTTTTTTTGTTTTAATCCGATGACATTATCAGTGATTTTAAACTGATTATATACCGAAATAACATCAACACTGTGGGCGCCGCCATTTTCCGGACGTGACGTAAACCATGCGTTTGGTTTTCGAGGACACGTTGATCTCCATGTTATTTACTGTAGTTTCTCTCTTCAAATATGCCTCACTGTATCGCGAAATATTGCCACAATTCTGATAGGAACAATCCACGGAACGCTCGGTTCCATCTGTTGCCAAAAGGTAAGCGTAAGAAGTACATTCGGAGGCAGTGGCTAGCGAAATGTGGCCGGCCCGAACCGAGAGATTCACAGGCTCATGTATGCAGCGAACATTTCAAATTTCCGGACGACTACTCTGAGAGTATGATAACACATAACATGGGATTTATGGAACAACCATTACTTAATGGAGATGCAGTACCATCGGTCTTTCTGGTGTCATCACCGACCAGGACACCAGTTCGGCCAGTTGAGAAATCGCCCTCTGCAAGTGTGAAGCGACGGAGGAGCAGAAGTAGTGCTCGGAGTAAGGTATGTTATAGCGCATTTCCATTGCAGCGGCTAGCCCCGTTTTAACGTCCTTTAGCGTCCAGGCCAGGACAGTTTTTGGTGGCCTTTCCATATAGCGTAGTACCGACTAGTGTGTATTTTTCCCCAGTTTTTTCCGGCCCCATAAAATCGTGATTCTATGGCCAGGGACAACGAAGCTGAGTATGCTAAACTAGAGAGGGAATCGCATACATATAGTATCTTATATCATCTTCCTATTATACACACATGCATTTCCAAACATTTGGACTACCTATGTTGCAAATGTATTATCTCTTCAATTTACACACGGCATCTATTGCACGTCTGTCCGTCCTGGGAGAGGGATCCCTCCTCTGTTGCTCTCCCTGAGGTTTCTCCCATGTTCCCTTTAAACTGGGGGTTTTCTTCGGAAGTTTTTCCTTGTACGATGTGAGGGTCTAAGGACAGAGGGTGTCGTATTGTCATACTGATAAAACATCAAAACTTCTTCCTCTGCTGACCAGTCCGAACTCAAATACTCCGCCATGTTTCCGTGTGTTGACAAAGTGAACGCATGGATGACGTCACGACCATCACGTGACGGCGGCCAGACGGAATATAAAGGTTTTGATAAAAAAGAGCTATAAAATCATTATTTACCGGGGAATATCGCTGATTTCTTCAGGGTATGGTTTAAACATAATGTTTCACTAAATACGGAAGTTTTGATTAATTATCTAATGAGTGGACCATTCCTTTAAATGCAATCCTACATGACCTTATTGTGTTGAGTTTGAAGTCTCCCTCCGGACAAGAGTATAATTTTTTCTTACTGTAACTTTACTTGGTTCTTTGAGCTTCACTTTACAGACTTTGTTTTCACACTCAACTTCAGTTTTGTGTATGAAAGTTAAGGCCCCGCCCCCTACACACCAATCTGACACCAAAGAAAACGTCCCGACGGACCCGACTGTTGTCTCCCTCACGTCTCCTGCGTCTTGGCTAACAGTCGCACTGGAACACACCGCAAAGACTTCAGCCGACGGCCAAGAAGCATGTACGAACTGCACATGCGTGAGTGGCAATACCTCTCCTTACCAGCAGGCGGCGGTAGTGTGTATTCGTCATTCAAAAGAGGCAACAACCGGAAGACAGACTGCGGGATAACCGAGAGAAGAAGAACAGACTGCGTGATATAAACAAACTAAAATAGCGTGTGCGTTCCATTTTCACTCTACAGCGAGAAGCTCACGGGGCTTTCCCGAACCTGCGTCGAGAGCTGGAGTTAAACGAAATCTCACATTTTGCCTTCTTAATCGTTTGTTTGGGTCGCTCACTTCCATTTCGCTTCTCATGCACTGATTCGCTAAGCTGAACAGCCAACCAGAGGGATTTATATAGCCGACGGCCTTTTACCGACTGAATTGGCGGCGGAAGGTGTCGGCACGGCCGAAAAGACACGACGGGGCGGGACACACCAATCTGAGTAGGGCGAAAGGACGCTCATCGACGGCCAGACATCTATCGACGGCCAGACATCTATCGACGGCCGAAATCGGCTTGCTGTGGGACCGTAAGACCAGTGTGATGGGGAAGGTACGGAAGTGCATTGGGGCCAAAAGCCCACATTTATTTTTTTAGTTATACTGTATGAAACAATTCTGCAATTATTCAGAAAGAAATGGTTGTAGATAGTTATTTTGTTCTCAGTATTCTGAATTCTTTTTTCTTCTCAGTGCTCCGAAAAATTCATTTCATGATGGATAAAAAGAAAAAAAATCACATGTGGCCCTAATCGTCCTCCGTAGGAAATCTTTTAGGACACTTGAACTGATCATAATTCAGATTTTGTGGTTTGGATTTAATCATATTTTCTTAAGGATCTTCCCTGTTTTCTGATCAGTTTATTTTCTTTTTCACTTTGATGCAAACTCAAACATTTAATCCATATCGTCTTGAGGACTTCATTATAATGACACAATCCTATCGCTTTCCATCAGCACTAAAAGAGTCATCAATCTACTGATCTATTTCCAAACCGCATACAATAAGTCAATGATAAAGTAGAGGAAAATATAACGTTCCAGAAACATTGCACCGTCGTTTTCTACATCCTTGAATTTTTGTTATGGTTTTAGTCGAGAGTCCTTTGTGGGTCGAGAGAGAGACCTGACTAGAAGCCTTTCAATAAAAAAGATATTGCTCAATGTTGGAGTGAAAACGTGTTCAGTCTCCAGCTCTTCATCAGCACGGAGAACGTTTTTCAGATGGATGTTTGTCGTTGACATAAAACAAGTCGATCCCAGCTGTTGCCGCCTCTTTTTTCTGGCAGACTCACAAACTGTGTATGGAGGCGGTGTGTTGCTGTGCGCGGCTGAAAACAAACTCCACGGCGTTAAATTAGTGATGAGCGCTGTGATTCATGTGTATGTGTTGGAGCCTGGCCCGAGTAATGAGGACAGAAAAGGCCCAACAACATCGCTTATCTAAAATTAGCTGGAGATGCCTCGGGGAAGGGGGGGGGGGGGGGAGTTGCAGGAAGAAAAGGGGGGGTACCAAGATTTTGCTGATGCAGATGTTTCCTCACAGAGCTGTCACAACCTCCAGCTGCAGCCTCGACTCTGACGGATATCAGGCACTCACAGCAGGAGGTGGGTAATGGTCCGTAGAAACATCTCGGTTAAGGGAACATATTACAAAGGTTACTAAGTGGAACTCTTTACATAATAGCATTCTACTTAAATGCAATCCTTCTAGATGCAACATTTGCAAACTCAAGTGGGACGAATACAGAGATAACAGGAATATTCTGGCAGGTGACGCAGCACAACTTATATTATAGCCGTGCAAACAAGGCTTACAAAACGATTTCAGCTTAAGTGTACGCTGTACTGCTGATGTTCAGGCGTATATCAGTATGTAGTGTCTCTACTTTAAAGAGTCCTCTCCTGCTGATGTTCAGGTGTATATCAGTATGTAGTGTCTCTACTTTAAAGAGTCCTCTCCTGCTGATGTTCAGGTGTATAGCAGTATGTAGTGTCTCTGCTTTAAAGAGTCCTCTCCTGCTGATGTTCAGGTGTATATCAGTATGTAGTGTCTCTACTTTAAAGAGTCCTCTCCTGCTTATGTTCAGGTGTATATCAGTATGTAGTGTCTCTGCTTTAAAGAGTCCTCTCCTGCTGATGTTCAGGTGTATATCAGTATGTAGTGTCTCTGCTTTAAAGAGTCCTCTCCTGCTGATGTTCAGGTGTATATCAGTATGTGGTGTCTCTACTTTAAAGAGTCCTCTCCTGCTGATGTTCAGGTGTATATCAGTATGTAGTGTCTCTACTTTAAAAAGTCCTCTCCTGCTGATGTTCAGGTGTATATCAGTATGTAGTGTCTCTACTTTAAAGAGTCCTCTCCTGCTGATGTTCAGGTGTATATCAGTATGTGGTGTCTCTACTTTAAAGAGTCCTCTCCTGCTGATGTTCAGGTGTATATCAGTATGTAGTGTCTCTACTTTAAAAAGTCCTCTCCTGCTGATGTTCAGGTGTATATCAGTATGTAGTGTCTCTACTATAAAGAGTCCTCTCCTGCTGATGTTCAGGTGTATGTCAGTATGTAGTGTCCCTACTTTAAAGAGTCCTCTCCTGCTGATGTTCAGGTGTATATCAGTATGTAGTGTCTCTACTTTAAAGAGTCCTCTCCTGCTGATGTTCAGGTGTATATCAGTATGTAGTGTCTCTACTTTAAAGAGTCCTCCCCTGCTGATGTTCAGGCGTATATCAGTATGTAGTGTCTCTATTTAAAGAGTCCTCCCCTGCTGATGTTCAGGTGTATATCAGTATGTAGTGTCTCTACTTTAAAGAGTCCTCTCCTGCTGATGTTCAGGCGTATATCAGTATGTAGTGTCTCTACTTTAAAGAGTCCTCTCCTGCTGATGTTCATGTGTATATCAGTATGTAGTGTCTCTACTTTAAAGAGTCCTCTCCTGCTGATGTTCAGGTGTATATCAGTATGTAGTGTCTCTACTTTAAAGAGTCCTCTCCTGCTGATGTTCAGGTGTATATCAGTATGTAGTATCTCTACTTTAAAGAGTCCTCTCCTGCTGATGTTCAGGTGTATATCAGTATGTCGTGTCTCTACTTTAAAGAGTCCTCTCCTGCTGATGTTCAGGTGTATATCAGTATGTAGTGTCTCTACTTTAAAGAGTCCTCCCCTGCTGATGTTCAGGCGTATGTAGTGTCTCTACTTTAAAGAGTCCTCTCCTGATGATGTTCAGGCGTATATCAGTATGTAGTGTCTCTACTTTAAAGAGTCCTCCCCTGCTGATGTTCAGGTGTATATCAGTATGTAGTGTCTCTACTTTAAAGAGTCCTCTCCTGCTGATGTTCAGGTGTATATCAGTATGTAGTGTCTCTACTTTAAAGAGTCCTCTCCTGCTGATGTTCAGGTGTATATCAGTATGTAGTGTCTCCATGCTTTAATGTTCAAAAAGCTCTTTATTTGTCTCATACTGCCTGTGCTGCAGCACCTCTTTTCACCCTCTGTCTGAAACCAGAGCCCAGTCCAAACAAATCCAAAGTATCAAAAGTATTTCTTAAAGTCAGTTTTAAATCATGTTAAACAATAGTATAATGAATGCATTTGTTTGTAAACTCTACTTTTAAAGCTATTCCTGGTTGAGGTGGAACTCGTTTCAAATGCTTAATATACTTTCGGGTCATAAAATATAACTGAATTATATGAATCTTTACATAACATACATTTCTCAACACTTCAGAGGGAAAACAACACCTTGAGGAAAGTGTAATCAATGTAGAGTGAAAAGTAGCTTGTTCCAAAGTAAAGAGCTATAGAAAATACAGTCATGTTAAATATTGTACTTTGTAATCCAGTACTTATGCCTGTGATGAGTATAAAGTCAAATGAAAATACTCAAGCAAAGTACGAATAACTAAAAAATGCTCTTAAAGGTCCCGTGACATGGCCATGTCTACTGATCATAATTCCATTGTTGAGGTCTACTTCAATAGATTTATACTGTGCAATTTTCCAAAGTCACATTGGTTTCTCAAACAGCATCTCTGTATAGTGTGTATGTGTAGCCCGGTGTGCTCTGATTGGTTGGGACGTGGCGAGGCTCGCTGCTCAGTGAGCTGGCTTACTGGTGTGGTTTCCGGGTTCAGCGAGACAGCGCGAAACTCATCCTGAGCACACACAAACAATAAGTGTGGCTTGATATCGAGTAAGAAAAAGGTTTAACGCTGTGAGAATGGATCTGCGGAAAGCATTTCTCCACGATCCCAACTCGTCTATTACCAACCAGGGAGCTCTATGCAAGTCAATGGGACTCCCTGTTAGTTGAACATTTACGCTAAAGGTCCTGGTGTGTGAGGGGCTCCAGATTGGGCCATTTTGGTTCCCGGAAGAAACAAATGGAAAAAGAGAAATGGAAAAAGAGAAATGTCCAACGAGGCGTTCTGGGGCAGCACAGACAGGTCTTCTCTGTGTTAGAGTTTTACTCGCTACAGGGTGTACTTTGAGGGTTTGTGACTGCAGACCGTTTACATGCAGAACAACCTACATAACACAAGGGGACGGGTAAGAACCGGAAAAGCATGACATGGGCCCTTTAAGAAAATGTCCTTTTCAAAGTTGTGTCTTGTGCAAAAATGATCAAATGAAATTCTGCAGTTTGATGAGATGTGACATTACTAGTAGGTAGCTGAATAATCTATATTCAAATTCCTCTATAAATGTTCCAATATCCATTTGCGCTAGGAAGAGAGAAATCGCAGCTTCCTGTTTTTGATAAAACTCTCTTTCTCGCTCGGAGGGTGTCGGAGGTGAGATCCTCCATCTGAAACTGTGATATGCTCCCGGAGCATTTGCATAATATTTGCACATCCATTTCACACAGTATCACACGGTGTGAGCCTGGACTCGCGCTTCAGGAGGACGCGTCACTGCGACACTGCTGCGTTATATATATTTCCATCTCTGCGTGGGCCAGCGTCTCTGTTTATGAGCTCCAGCAGCCGCGGCCAAAAACACCAACATAAGAAGAGGTGAGAAAATAACAGAGGGAGGAATGAAAACAGAGCGCCTTTCTCCTTTATCGTCCTGTATACACGGAAGGAGAACAGGAAGTGCCTCAAACCATAGAAGAAGAAAAGTTAATGCGATTTGAAATGTATTTAAATCAAAATAGGAAAACATTGGTGTCTATATTAATATCTAAATGCTTTGGTGGAAGAAAAATGTCATACTTTATAGAACTAAAAGTCTTCTGGAACTTAGTGACATCACTGTGTAACACTTGCACTTCTATTGGCTAGCGCTCCAACACATTGTACGTGATGGGCTAAGGGGCGGGACATCTATAAGCGTGTTGACCAATCACAACAGAGCCGGCCAGATAACCAATCAGAGCAGACTGGGCTCTGGTTTCAGGCGGAGGGTGAAAAGAGGTGCTGCAGCACAGGTAGAGACGGTATGAGAAAAAGCTTTTTGAACATTAAAGCATGGAGACATGTAGAGACGCTACATACTGATATACACCTGAACATCAGCAGGAGAGGACTCTTTAAAGTGGAGACACTACATACTGATATACACCTGAACATCAGCAGGAGAGGACTCTTTAAAGTAGAGACACTACATACTGATATACACCTGAACATCAGCAGGAGAGGACTCTTTAAAGTGGAGACACTACATACTGATATACACCTGAACATCAGCAGGAAAGGACTCTTTAAAGTAGAGACACTACATACTGATATACACCTGAACATCAGCAGGAGAGGACTCTTTAAAGTAGAGACACTACATACTGATATACACCTGAACATCAGCAGGAGAGGACTCTTTAAAGTAGAGACACTACATACTGATATGCACCTGAACATCAGCAGGAGAGGACTCTTTAAAGTAGAGACACTACATACTGATATACACCTGAACATCAGCAGGAGAGGACTCTTTAAAGTAGAGACACTACATACTGATATACACCTGAACATCAGCAGGAGAGGACTCTTTAAAGTAGAGACACTACATACTGACATACACCTGAACATCAGCAGGAGAGGACTCTTTAAAGTAGAGACACTACATACTGATATACACCTGAGCATCAGCAGGAGAGGACTCTTTAAAGTAGAGACACTACATAGGGTCCCTTTGAGTCACATTGAATGTGTATCTTTTTATTTGATTCTATTAAACTCATTTATTTAGTTTCATACTCGTAATATTGCGTTGATAACGTGTGTCGAATGTGAAGGTTATAAAGCCTTTTGATGTTTGATAGACTTTCTAGAAAAAGGACTCGTTGCGAAGTCAAACTTTGATGTGAAGCATTTTTTGATTCCTACAGCTCTTCATCGTCTCCGATTCTCTTAGCTCCCGGTCTTCTTTCTCTGATTCCCTCTGACTTCTTGGTGTTTGTGACAGAATGAGGTGATGAAGATCAGCAGAAAACATTATAATCCAGCTTGATGATTCAAAACGTTCCTGGGTTGAGAGAGAGAGAATCTTCCCACGTCTGTTCCTGCAGTGTGAGTTTCAGAGAAGGCTCTCCAGAAATGTTTCAGCTAGCTTTCAGGCGTCCGATCTTTGCACATCTGAAGACGTGTGAAAGGCAGGTTTTCGCTCTCTGAAGTGTTGCCTCCTGACGTCACACCACTCGGTGCTAACAGATGGTTCATATCGGGGAGTAAACACTTAATCTGTGGGACAAAAGGAAAGAGGAGGTGAAGAACATGAGACGAGCACGAAAATATTCTCTCTAGTAAATGACAGGAAATATTGACGTTGGTGTTCAGTCCAATGCAGTTCAGGAGCTCTGATTTGATGCGTCTATCCTTCTGGATCCTTTCAAAGCTTAAAGTAAAAGCATCCTAAAGTGCTTTTTTGCAGAAGGAAGAAGTCAAGGTTCAGTATCTCCAATCTGTGGATTTAATTTGGTAAATTGTCGGCTATTCTTGGACTTTTTGTCTTTGAGAGTTGATGCAGAAACGTTGGGAAGACTCTTGAAGGGGTTTTATTCCTAAAGGATTGTATCTTTAATGCGTTGTGACTCAAATGAACCAAGACTCAATTTAAACCCGTCTCCAATTACTTCGGTGGTCTCGTTATTTTGGAGAATTTACCTGGACTTGTCTCAAAGGACTTGAATGTTAATTTAAACGTATCTCTAGTGACCTGAGACAACACTCATCGGCAACACTATACTCATCATAGGACATGCAACTAGTCTAAAAGCACAAGAGACTTTTATTTTAATTACATACAACTTTGGATCGGGTAACCTGAGCCTTCAATCAACTTGAATATCATTGTCTCTGGTGACCTGAGTAAACACACATATGTACTCATGGAGTCTAAAATGACCAGACTTAACTTGGTCTTGATTCAAATTGCTCAAAACTTGTCTGACAACTTTAATCTTAACTTGGCGTGACTTTGGACTTGTTAAATAACCTAAGACGCGTCTCAAATTACTTGACATTTCCTTCTATTTCCTTGACATATCAAACAAGTCTTAAAAGACCAGATACTTGACTTGGACTTGTGTTATATTTCTTGAGTATTGCCCCAAAATACTTTAATTGTAGCTTGTCTTTAAGAACTTGAGACTTGATTTTCTCCTAGAAATGTCTTTGTCAAGTGGACGTGTCGGAAATTATTTGAAACTTCACTTCTCTGAACTTGCTTATGACTTCCTTCTTGAGACTTGATTTGTGTTATTTTAAACCTGCTTTAAATAAACATTGACTTGACTCTAGGGCTGCACGATTTTGGGAAAAAAATCGAATTGCCATTTTCTGACAAATATTGCGATTGCGATTCGAATTGCGATATTTTTTTTTAAGCGACCCAACGGAAGTTTATTGTAAAATGCGACCATAACTCCGGCTAGGAAGGTCGTATCAACATACTCCCGTCTATAGCACCCCCGCAGCCCGAGCTACGAGTGAAAAAACTAAACTTCCATGAAACTTCCGTTGGGTTGCTTTAAAGTCAAGCTTCAGTTTAAGATTCACCCTGTAATAGAAACACGTGATGGAGCATTGCTGACCTGACTCAGACGGTTCACCAAACCATCTAAAGCTCCACTGGAAGCCATTTGGAAAGGGCAGGCACTTTCAGAAGCACTTGGCAGGTGATTGGATCAATCTGTCTATCACCTTCTATCATGGGCTACTTCTGATTGATTAACAATGGCTGGTACATGTGGAGCACAGCACTTCTGATTGGTGTGGATGACTGACACACAAGAAGAAAAAAAAAAATGTAAAAAAAAAAAAAAATGTTCGCAGGGTTTGTGATTTGATAATCACATTTCAAATCGCGATTTCGATTTAAAATCGATTAATCGTTCAGCCGTACTTGACTCGCATTTGTTAAATACATTTTTTTTTTTATTCCCTGACTTCGAATTTCACATCAGAAAGTTACTGGAGATTTATTTTGTGACTTGATAAAATATTACAGATGGCTCCATTTAACCTCTTTTCTTTGCATCTTAACTTTGGTGTATTGTTGGAAGAGCCGGATGCCAACAACTAACCAGTAGCTATTGTTGATTCGACCAATGAAGACTTTATCGTTAGAATCTGGATTTGTTTTTGTTCCTTGACTTGAATCAAATGAGGTAAATATAGTTTCTAATGACCTGAGAATGGACTCAAAGGCTCTAAAATGTACAACGTGTTTTTCCAGTCCTGGGACTTGTCTTCAATCTGACCAGAAACATCTTTCTTGACCTTAACCTAATCTTACCTGTCCATTCATCGCAGGTGTACAGTATGTCTCCAGTCCCAGCCAATCACAATCAGTCCTGTATGTCTCATTAGGCATCCAATCGTCAACCTTGTATCATCTCTACGTCCTGAATGAATGTGAGGTTGAGACCGCTTTATTTAATGAATGTAATCCGGAGGCTTCCAACGCTGATTACCTGATGGCTCTGTTGTTGGTTAACAAATTCGATTTCTCTCAGAGAAAGGGAAGATGGGGAGAGGGCGGGTAATGGAATTCAATGGAGGGGAATTTGCTGATTGCAGCTGCGATTCATTAGTGTTTGGCTGACAATAACAAGCTCGTTAAGCCATCGTCCCCAGTGTTTCTTTGTCAGGGTCAATAAAGCTTTTTGTGAGTTATGCTCATTTTGATGGGCTCAATTTGTACTGCATTCATTTATTGATAATCTGCGCTCTTATTGAAACTACTCAAGTGTGTTTGTGTATTGTGTGTTTGTGTGTTTGTGTATTTTACATAGTAATATTTGAAATGTAATATCTCTGTTATGCAATTTAAGAAAGTTATGAGAATGTCATGTGAGAAGCGAGTCTACAAACTCTAAATAAATTGCTAAAATGGAAAAAAACAATGTCATAAATCTGGGTAACGCAGTGGAATATATTCCTTCTTGCAGAGTTTTGGAAAATGTTTTTTCTTACATAGTCAGATCAGACTTGTCTTCATTGACTTGAGACTAAACTTGGAGCTCGTCTTACGGCCCGTCTTACAGCCCGTCCACACAAAGTTGAACATTGCTCAACTTTTGCAGCGAGCCACGCCAGCAAAGCTTTGCTTCCCACAATGCAGTTCGGCTAAAAGTGACGTCACCCCATTCAAAGTGAATGGGCAGAAGCGTTGGACGCTTCAACGCACGCCGCTATGTGGACGGGCCGTTAGACTCTATCTATTGTCGTGTTCAGACTACTCTATGTTTTTGTCTGTAAAGATGTTCACCGAGTGAGATACGGCTATTTTACTCATAACATATTGCCGCAACGGACTAACTTTTCAGAATTAAAGCGTGATTGTTGTGCCCAACGACTTTTGAAGATCCCATTCGAGCTGACTGGGTTTTTGAAGTAAGACTTTAAAACTGTCCCTAAATACTTGAAACCTCTCTCCAGTGATTAAAGACAAACATTATATATTATGTAAATGACTGGGGACTTGACTTTGATTCCTCTCATATAACTCAGTTTAGCTCTGTTGTAAATATCTAGTGTCCAGTGACTTTTACTAAGACTTGCCTCTTAGTAAAAGCATGACTTGGACTTTTACTCAAGTGTCTTTAGATCTGACTTTGAAAAACCTCTATTTGGGAGACTTTACTCAGACTTGTCTTCAGTGACTTGGGACAGAAATCTAACTTTTCCCAAATGACTTGAGAATTCACTCAGACCTCTTTTTTTATATTTAAAACAGTTGTCACCACTGAGTCAATGTTTGACGTGAACTTGGCCTGGTGGACTTAATTAGCTTTGGTTACATCTGAACTCGAAGTTATCTAACTCAGGGGTTCCCAACCCCCAGTCCGCGGAGGTGTTACTGCCGGGCCGCAAAATAGCTGAGTTTATCGTATTATTTGCAGATTTATATAAAAATATTTTATAATTTATACATTTTCGCACCTATACCTGTCATATTATTTCATCCAGTAGCCTAGTTAAACTTTCAGCAGAAAACAGTTGAAAATGGCTTTTATGATGTTCCGAGGGATTCGGCGGCTCATCCTCTCGAGCGCACGAGAAAGTTACCGGTGCGCCAAGTAGGAAGAGGAGCGCACAGGAGACAACCGTTTCATTGCAGACTGTGATGTTTATGTGGGGAAATGGCAGGGCATACATTATTTGAGATATATTTCAAACTCGGACTTCCTTTTAAGGACATGTCGGCCAGGGGTGTAGAGATATTTGTACCGGATTGTGTTGGAGCACCACCCAATGGCGGTGGTGGAAGGTTCACCTCTGCTCCGCGCCGTCCGTTAATGAGTAGGCTCCTGCAAGGAAAGGACTCGAACACCGAGGAATGAGAAAAGCTGAGTTTAATGGTAAAAAGCAACAATACAGAATACCCTGCAACAGTACAAAATACAGAGCATTCCGGGCTGAATTCTACTACCGTGTGATATACGTACCACGACAGTCAGTCAGAAGACAGCGCCGAGTATGAACATTGGAACAGTTACATACAAATTCTGTGGGAGGAGTTGTGTGGTTGCTCCTCTCTAGCTATTTGATATTGGCGATTTCACTTCTAGGCGGGACCCTAGACCGTGAGCTGGTAGTTCTCCATTGGCCGGTTTCACTTCTGGCCGGGACCCTAGACCATGAGCTGGTGGTTCTCCATTGGCCGGTTTCACTTCTGGGCGGGACCCTAGACCGTGAGCTGGTAGTTCTCCATTGGCCGTTTTCACTTCTGGGCGGGACCCTAGACCGTGAGCTGGTAGTTCTCCATTGGCTGGTTTCACTTCTGGGCGAGCCCTAGACCGTGAGCTGGTAGTTCTCCATTGGCCGGTTTCACTTCTGGGCGGGACCCTAGACCGTGAGTTGGTAGTTCTCCATTGGCCGGTTTCACTTCTGGGCGGGACCCTAGACCCTGAGCTGGTAGTTCTCCATTGGCCGGTTTCACTTCTGGGCGGGACCCTAGGCAATGCGTCAGCAGTTGTTGACTCCGCCCCATCTTCTTACAAGGAGATGTTAACAGATGACCAATGTATAGCTGGGATCTCTCACACACACATGTTATCATGCAGCCTACCACACAAATGTCACATGTTTTTCTCTCTGAAAGCTACACTTGTATATGTTTAAACGTCATCGTCTCATGACATCCAAAGGATTAGTTAACTAACAAAGGTTAGTTATTGTTCTTATATCCTAAGGCCTTCTCTGAACTTCCTTCCACCCCGAAATCAGCCCACTTAACATTAATACATCTATTGATAATTCAGAAGGACCAATCAATCAATGTTTATTTATATAGCCCAATATCACAAATGTTACCTTTGTCTCAGTGGTCTTCACAGTGTGTACAGAATATCAGTATGATAATACGACACCCTCTGTTCTTAGACCCTCTGTCCTTAGACCCTCACATCGTACAAGGAAAACCCACAAACCCCCATTGTCTCTCTAACTGTGTGACTCAATAACACACATCATCTCATGGCCTCTTCTAATATCTGGAAACTGTAATTAAAGTGTAGTTATATTTGAGAAGGTCCAAGAATTGATACAATATTTCCTCCTATTAATTTAAGTTTCCAGATCATACAAAACACTCTTACAGATCCGCCCTTGAAAGCCCAATATGACTTTCTGAAAAATACTTATCGACGGGTAATCATTTTACTCAAGGCAGAAATCACAGGTTGTGCTGTACCTTACCTACTAACAAATAGCCAAAAAAACACCTTTTGATTATAACACAAACGTGGAAGAAAAGACCATTTGCGCTAATCTACTTAAAATGGGACATCATTTTAGGAATATTCAAGTTTAACACACATCCTATATATCAGGTGACATCATTAAAATGAATATACCAGAAATATGCTGTATTAAACTTAAACACGTTACTTTAATTGGCAAAACAGGAGAGTCTGTAAACCAGTCTGCCTTGATCTATGAATTCATGTCCGGGACTCTCACGGTATCTGCCACAGCTGTTCTATAGAAGGAAAACCTCCTTCACTTCATGAAATGGCTGCAGCGCCAGGAGGCAGCGGGATGTGTAACTCCGCCTCTGAGAATCGCAGCTGCAGCGCGCCGAGAGCTGTGCCTTTTTTACGCACCGCCTTCACCGTGTTTACCTTCTTTAGAACAGCTTAAGAGTGACTGCAGGCTGCTACGTGTTAACCACACACGCACACGCACACACACACACACACACACACACACACACACACACATATCTCTACACATATCGAACTGCCCGATTATTCCTCCTATTACTTGTTTTATGAAGGAGATGTCCGGTCACCAAGGCGCATGATATGTGTGTCCACCGGAACGAACGACAACATCATAATATCTTCTGAAAACAAATGCCAGACACACACACACACACACACACACACACACACACACACACACACACACACACACACACACACACACACACACACACACACACACACACACACACACACACACACACACACACACACACACACACACACACACACACACACACACACACACACACACACACACACACACACACACACACACACACACACACACACACACACACACACACACACGGCGACCGGACATCTCCTTCATAATGCGCCTTCTCCTCGTTTTCCCAGCATTCACTGGATTATCCGTAAATCATACAAACAAAACCAAAACGTTGATTATCTGTTTTCCCGTTTTGGTTAAAAAACTGAATAACGTCGGTTTTTGGGTTTTTCCGAAAAACACAGGTTCTTTTTTTAATTTAATTTTGTTAATATGTTTTGGATGCATATTTTTCTAGTATTTGTTCATGCTGATACATACAATTAGTGTTTGTTGCCACCTGCTGGTGAGTAAATATTAAAATTGACAACCGGTCCGCGATTATTAGTTTTGTTCTGTATCTGCCGGTCCTTGGCACAATAAAGGTTGGGAACCCCTGATCTAACCAATGAGTTCATCAACAGAAGTCATTGATTTATATATTGTAAACTTCTATTGACCTCTGTATGTTTGCATTATTAACTTTTGGTAAAACGTGTCTTATCTTCAATATCTCCTGACCTTTACAGTTCCACATCAATCAATCAATGTTTATTTATATAGCCCAATATCACAAATGTTACATTTGTCTCAGTGGTCTTCACAGTGTGTACAGAATATCAGTATGACAATACGACACCCTCTGTCCTTAGACCCTCACATCGTACAAGGAAAAACTTCCAAAGAAAACCCAGTTTAAAGGGAAAAATGGGAGAAACCTCAGGGAGAGCAACAGAGGAGGGATCCCTCTCCCAGGACGGACAGACGTGCAATAGATGCCGTGTGTAAATTGAGAGAGCTTTCTGCGCCAGTCCGTTTATTTCTGTCTTGCGAGGAAAAGGTTGTAATTCTGCCCCAATGTGAATAAACCTGACGCATGTGGGAATAAAACGCTCAGAGTGGAGCTCGGATATTAATCTGAAATTTCAGACTGCTGTGGAGTCAGCGGTGGCTCATCATCAGCTGAGCAGGGGTGAAGATTAAAGGTCAGCTTGTTTCATCTCCAACGGAGGACAAGGGGAGTCGAGCTGAAAAACATTTTATATCATTTTGCTTCACATGCAAACATTTCAGGCACACAAGCTTAAGGAGGTCCTATTCTGCTTTTTGAGGTTTCCCTGTCCTGTAGTGTGTTCGATATTTTTTAGTGCATGTAAATGGTTTGCAAAGGCTACAATCACCCCCTGCCTGAAACACCTCCATTGGACTCTTTTGTTTACTTCTAGTGACGTCACTCTGTAACACTCACGCTTCTATTGGCCAACGCTCCAACACATTGTACGTGATAGGCTAAGGGGCGGGACATCTGTAAGCTGTTGACCAATCACAACGGAGCCGGCCAGCTAACCAATCAGAGCGGACTGGGCTCTGGTTTCAGACAGAGGATGAAAAGAGGTGCTGCAGCACAGGCAGTATGAGAGAAGTAAAGAGCTTTTTGAACATTAAGGCATGGAGACATGTAGAGACACTACATACTGATATACACCTGAACATCAGCAGGAGAGGACTCTTTAAAGTAGAGACACTACATACTGATGTACACCTGAACATCAGCAGGAGAGGACTCTTTAAAGTAGAGACACTACATACTGATATACACCTGAACATGAGCAGGAGAGGACTCTTTAAAGTAGAGACACTACATACTGATATACACCTGAACATCAGCAGGAGAGGACTCTTTAAAGTAGAGACACTACATACTGATATACACCTGAACATCAGCAGGAGAGGACTCTTTAAAGTAGAGGCACTACATACTGATATACACCTGAACATCAGCAGGAGAGAACTCTTTAAAGTAGAGACACTACATACTGATATACACCTGAACATCAGCAGGAGAGGACTCTTTAAAGTAGAGGCACTACATACTGATATACACCTGAACATCAGCAGGAGAGGACTCTTTAAAGTAGAGGCACTACATACTGATATACACCTGAACATCAGCAGGAGAGGACTCTTTAAAGTAGAGGCACTACATACTGATATACACCTGAGAATGAACATATTATTAACAACGTACTGTATATTCTTTTTAAATAAACTATGGTTAAAAGAGTACTAAATACAGCGATTAACTTTTCAGGCAGAAAGGGTGAAGATTGTCTCCTTTTCTTTATATTTGAGATAATTCATTATATCTTGATTGATTTTATTTGTTCAGACAAAACAAGACATTTTGAGGGATAAAGGAAATTGAGCATTTTATACTTTTTTATGGCACTTTAAAGACCTGGGGTATTTCAGCCCTAGAGGTCCGGGTTCAAAGAAGCATGTGTTGTCTGTTGGTGTGTTTCTCGTGTCATCGTCAGACTCTGGGTGCTCTCCTTTCTGTTAACTATGCTCACTCACGTCTTCCTCCAGCTGTGACCCGAAAATCAATCCAAGTCCACCATCACTAGGATGTATTCAACCGCCTCAAAGTCTCCTGCGAGGAAGCCGTTCAATCATAATCTGTCTATCGATTTGGTCCGCTGTTTTGATGCAACAGTAAAGGTACATGCTGGCGTCTGTGTAACAGCTTTACTTTAATGTATATTGTTTTAGAGCTGTACAATTATTTACATTTTTATAAACACACATTATGGCCCACTGCACTTTACCTGAAACGGGTGGCGCAATATTTGGTACATGTAAAAATGACATTTAAAAGAGTTTTGCATGTGCATCTTTTCCATTTGTATCAGCGCTCGCTGTATCATAAAATAGTAATAATACAAAATAAATGTATTACATTTTATAGCTACTCTACGACGCATTAGAGATGCAGCTTTAAATTCATAAATAAATCCTAAATGCAACACAAATCTGTCTGCGTGGCCTGGGTGGTTTGTTGATATTCATACATTGCTAATATATGCCTATTACTACCACATGTCCCCCCCCCCTCTCTCCATCATAGAAATGGTCCATAAAGACGCAGATATATTATCTCTCATTAAATGTCAGGTCTCTACTGGTAGGGTTAATGAATTATTCATGTTTTAACCTTAATGATGGAGATTATGATTAAATTAGCCATCATTATGTGTTATTAGGATGATATAAATGTACTTGCAGATAATTGAATGGGAAACGAAACCTTTACCTTTCTTTGCATGGCCCAGACGTTTTATGTGTAGCCACTCGAGCAGCACGGCTGTAGGGTTGTTGATGTTGTTTTGGCCCAGACGGAAATTTGGGGATTTTTTAAAAACAACAACAGGAACATTTGACTCACCCTAAGTATGTGAAGATGACTCAGTGTTTAACCTGCTTTGGGGATGTTTCTGAAAACTTGGAGGAGAAATAAAGAAATGTTGAGGAATTAGGCCGTGTGCCCGCAAAGCATCAAAGACAACTCTAAAATATCCCTGTTTGTAAGAAGCATTCACTTCAACTCCTTGCCTTTTATCTATTTATTTGAGCTATTTTCTATTATTTTGACGTTGTATTTTCACCATAAACACCATCAATGTTGTGCTTTCCACATATATAAAAATAAATATTGAAAAAGTAGTCCACTGTCCTCTTTCTGCGGATTAACCCGTCTCTTGCGTTAGGTCACACCCCCCCCTTCCCATGCTATTTTCAGTCAAAATTGACCGGTGTGTTTTGCACAGTGATATCTCTGGAACCCCTTATCCAATTTTGATGGTTGGCATCTCATTTGAACAGTCAAAGCAAGTACAATCAAGGGGTGACAGACAGAATGACACCGGGGGGGAATTCCATATTATATTTGGCAGTAAGTTCAAAGATAGTGCTTATTTTACATTACTGTATATTACAATGGTGCTTGCCATGTAGGCTGTGTTTACTGGAGATGGACATGATTTAGTTAGTGTTGTAGCTGAGATTCGTCCCGTTCCAATGATGTATGGGATGTATTGATTTGATACAAGCAAGCTAGTGTTTCATGTCATGGTCCGGACCCACCGGTGGGCCCATCAAGTTCAGCATTCACTGTGATGAATCAAATCAAGTTTTATTTATATAGCACATTTATAAACGATTTTTAGTCGAGCCAAAGTGCTGTACATATAATACAAATGGCCTACAGTCGAGACACTTTACAGCAAATACAACAGCACAGATTGTTCAGAATATCAGTATGAGAAAAACAACACCCTCTGTCCTTAGACCCTCTGTCCTTAGACCCTCTGTCCTTAGACCCTCACATCGCACAAGGAAAAACCTCCAGATAAAACCCACAGTTTAAAGGGAACATGGGAGAAACCTCAGGACACTGAGTGTGTGTGTGTGTGTGTGTGTGTGTGTGTGTGTGTGTGTGTGTGTGTGTGTGTGTGTGTGTGTGTGTGTGTGTGTGTGTGTGTGTGTGTGTGTGTGTGTGTGTGTGTGTGTGTGTGTGTGTGTGTGTGTGTGTGTGTGTGTGTGTGTGTGTGTGTGTGTGTGTGTGTGTGTGTGTGTGTGTGTGTGTGTGTGGTGTGTGTGTGTGTGTGTGTGTGTGTGTGTGTGTGTGTGTGTGTGTGTGTGTGTGTGTGTGTGTGTGTGTGTGTGTGTGTGTGTGTGTGTGTGTGTGTGTGTGTGTGTGTGTGTGTGTGTGTGTGTCAGGGGCCTCTATCTCCTCTCCCTCGGGGGCCTCTATCTCAGGGGCCATTCCATCCTCTCCCTCAGGTGCCTCTCCCTCAGGGGCCTCTATCTCAGGGGCCTCTCCCTCCTCTCCCTCGGGGGCCTCTATCTCAGGGGCCATTCCATCCTCTCCCTCAGGTGCCTCTCCCTCAGGGGCCTCTATCTCAGGGGCCTCTCACTCCTCTCCCTCAGGGGCCTCTCACTCCTCTCCCTCAGATGCCTCTCCCTCAGGGGCCTCTCCCTCAGATGCCTCTCCCTCAGGGGCCTCTATCTCAGGGGCCTCTCCCTCCTCTCCCTCAGGTGCCTCTTCCTCAGATGCCTCTCCCTCAGGGGCCTCTCACTCCTCTCCCTCAGATGCCTCTCCCTCAGGGGCCTCTATCTCAGGGGCCTCTCCCTCCTCTCCCTCAAGTGCCTCTTCCTCAGATGCCTCTCCCTCAGGGGCCTCTATCTCAGGGGCCTCTCCCTCAGATGCCTCTCCCTCAGGGGCCTCTATCTCAGGGGCCTCTCCCCCAGGTGCCTCTCCCCCAGGTGCCTCTCCCTCAGGGGCCTCTATCTCAGGGGCCTCTCCCTCCTCTCCCTCAGGTGCCTCTTCCTGGTCTGTTGTAGGCTCATAGTCTGGATCGCTGTTGTCTTCCATTTCTGAGACATCTTCCTCTATCTCCTCTTCATCTGGTTCAACAATGTGTCCAGAGCCCCTCGTGCAGAAAATCGCCTAATCGGTCGCCTGCTCATTGTGTCAATGAGTCAAATGTGAGCAAGGCACAAATATAACTGCTTGAGAGCCAGTAAGGGAGGCGCATTTAGCGCGAGAAAGTGTGTTTCTCGAGGGGCACAGAGCTGGCACCTGTGAGAAGGTATGATACATTAGTGTATCATAGTGCTCGAGAAAGGGAGAGGTAGGTGTGTGTGTGTGTGTGTGTGTGTGTGTGTGTGTGTGTGTGTGTGTGTGTGTGTGTGTGTGTGTGTGTGTGTGTGTGTGGTGTGTGTGTGTGTGTGTGTGTGTGTGTGTGTGTGTGTGTGTGTGTGTGTGGTGTGTGTGTGTGTGTGTGTGTGTGTGTGTGTGTGTGTGTGTGTGTGTGTGTGTGTGTGTGTGTGTGTGTGTGTGTGTGTGTGTGTGTGTGTGTGTGTGTGTGTGTGTGTGTGTGTGTGTGTGTGTGTGTGTGTGTGTGTGTGTGTGTGTGTGTGTGTGTGTGTGTGTGTGTGTGTGTGTGTGTGTGTGTGTGTGTGTGTGTGTGTGTGTGGCGCATTTGTTTTCAGAAGATATTATGATGTTGTCGTTCGTTCCGGTGGACACACATATCATGCGCCTTGGTGACCGGACATCTCCTTCATAAAACAAGTAATAGGAGGAATAATCGGGCAGTTCGATATGTGTAGAGATATGTGTGTGTGTGTGTGTGCGTGTGTGGTTAACACGTAGCAGCCTGCAGTCACTCTTAAGCTGTTCTAAAGAAGGTAAACACGGTGAAGGCGGTGCGTAAAAAAGGCACAGCTCTCGGCGCGCTGCAGCTGCGATTCTCAGAGGCGGAGTTACACATCCCGCTGCCTCCTGGCGCTGCAGCCATTTCATGAAGTGAAGGAGGTTTTCCTGAGATGTCCGGTCGCCGTGTGTGTGTGTGTGTGTGTGTTCCATCTGCAGGATGAACATAATACACTCATACCCATTCATTTTCTATGCCGTCAAATCTGACCGAAAACGTCTAGGGTGTTTCACTGTTGAATAAATCACTCAAAATGCAAGTGGTGATCTTCAAGTGTATGTTCAGAGGCCTAGTGTGGAGGATAACATAATATTTATGTTTAAAATAAGTCATTCGGTCACTTTTGACCCGAAACGCAAGAGAAGGGTTATGACTCTTCATAGAACCTTCATCCTCCTTAGCAGCGGTCTGTTCTCCTTAGCAACGGTCTGTTAGCGAGAATTAATAGTCTCTGGAATGTCCAAATTGACCAATCAGAATTGAGTATTAGCTAAGCCGTGTAACAATACGCTGCGGTCACTTCTCATAGTCCCTTCATCCTCCTTAGCAACGGTATGTTCTCATTAGCGACAGTCTGTTAGCGAGAACGAACAACGCATGGAATGTCCGAATTGACCAATCAGAAACGAGTATTCGACTAAGCTGTGTAATAATACGCTGTGGTCACTTCTCATAGTCCCTTCATCCTTCTTAGCAACAGTCTGTTGTCCTTAGCAACAGTCTGTTAGCAGGTATTAACAATCCCTGGAATGTCCAAATTGACCATCAGATTTGAGTATTCAACTAAGCCGAATAATAATACGCTGTGGTCACTTCTCACAGCAGGTGTAAGTGTAGCTGTCTGCTCCTCCTGCAGCAGTGTGCAGGGCGACTGCCTCGTGCTGTTCCTCTCACATGTTGTGTTTGCGGCGTGATGAGTCACCGAGCGAGGCAAGGAGCGTTCCCTGACATTTGTGGCGCTGCAGAGGGAAATCGTTTTTTGCCTGAATGCGTCGTTCGTTCTGTCGTCTCAGGAGTCTTCTTCTTCTGTCTCTGCACACTTCATGCTTCATTTGTGTTTCCTTTACCCTCCCACACTCATCTCCTTCTCTGCGATGTGTCGCTGTGAGATGCTTTTCACTCTGCATGCACTGCTGCCATTTTTACTATACTGCTCATTCAAGGAAAGAAGACAGGCAAGTGGGGAGAAAGGCGAGGAGATAGGGAAGTAAAAGAAGATGAGGGGAAATAGAACACGGGGAGGTGGGAGAAAAATAAACAAAGGAAAGGAAACCATAGGAGTGAGGGTAGGAAACAAGGTGAAAGAGGAAAGGAAACAAATGGAGGAGAGAGAAAGGAAACAAGGAAAATAGGACACGAAGAGCAAGGAACAGAATGAAGGAAACAAAGAGAGGTTAGGAAACTATTTGAAGAAAGGAAAGAGAGAAAGGAAGCAATGAAAAAGAGAGGAAAGGAAACAAGAAGAGGAGAGATTTAAAAAAAAAAAAACATGGAGAGGAAATGAATTTGGTGAAATTAGAGAAGTGAACTAGATGAGGAAACAGGATGGATGAAACCATGAAAGACAAGAGGACAACAAAAACAGTGAGATGGGGAAGTAAGTTGAGGAAACAAGGTCAGGAAAGGCGACAGGAAAAAGGAACAAGGGTGAAGGGAAGTAAACTAGAAGAGGAGAAAGGAAACGATGAAAGGGGATAAGGTTGAAAACAATGAGAGCAGAACGGCAAGGAAACAAAGGAGGAGAGAAGAAAATACACCAAGAGGGGAAAGAGGAAACAGTACGTGAAAGGAAATGGGAAAAGGGAACCAGTGAACAAGTGAAAGCAGAACTAATTAGATTGCTAATTAGATTGCTAATTACCATATGCTAGCACATTGTGCATATAAACATCCTCCCTATCCTCCAGTTACTCAGCAAAAAATAATAATGTAAAAGTCACTACTGTTGATCGCATTTGTTAATATATGTTGGCGCAGAGGGACGTAAAACCCTGACGGCTATTTTCTCGTCAGACATCGTGATTATTTTTTGGATGTGGGCTGGTTGCCGATTTCAGGTTAACATAAGATATGTTAAGACTTTAGTAATCCCAATTTGGGAAATGTTTTTGTTGCAGCAGCATTAAACCAAACGGGGCATTGCACATTATAACATCTCAAAATAGAAATAAACCAGCATGAGAGAGTAAGTCATTTGAGGTACCTGCTGTTTTTTTATTTTGAAGAATGACCCGACCGTTTCTGTTCGGAGATTTGATTTTCCTCACCAAGCCAGTCCTTTAGTGTCTAACCGCTGGTTCAATCTTGAAGTTACCCTCTCCTCACTTTCTGGTTCGAGCTCTTGTTGGTTCTATTTATTTAAAGTGCTGCAGGACAAAGAGAAGACAAAGTAATTCAACAACAGAGACAACCTTTAACAGCATTTTTCCGAGCAGCCAAACAAATCCTTTCAGGCCCCGCGGCGCCTCCGACTCTCGGATAAATGCTTTTGTTCCCGAGCGGAGGAGGCTATTACCTGGACAAGTCCTTCAGTGACGGTTTAATCATAGCGTCACCTCTCTTACGGCAGACTGTTGCTCACACATCCAAGTCCTGCCTCGTATTCTGTCGTTTTCCTCTCATCTTAAAGGATTTATGAGCATGGGGAAGACAGACTTCATTCTGGACATTGCATAGCACAGGTCAACTTAACTTTATGCTGATTTTGGATTGAGATATATTCCAGACTTTTCAAGTTTCAATTGAAAGTGTTCAGAATAGTTTTTTTTTTTTTACTGGATAAATCCTGTAAGACTTTAAGTATAAATCTGTGAGCATGAAGGAATCAAGTTGCTTATCTGACAGCTTCCTTGACTTCAGATGATTCGGACAACACACACACACACACACACACACACACACACACACACACACACACACACACACACACACACACACACACACTCACTATGATGGTGTTTACGACTCTGAACGTTATGTTGCCCACTAGTTTGGATTTAACTGAGACATCATCTGACAACAAATCCAGGCTTAAGTCTGCGATGCGTGTAGATGTGTTGCTATCTTTACATAAGCTGTGTCTAACTATTTTATTAGAAGCTATAATGCAGCATAAACACACATTTAACTCATGACTAATTAATATAATGTATGGTTGTAATGTATACAGAAGACAGTGACGGCCCGTCCACACAGCGTTGAAGCTTGCCGGTGGGCGTGTCTGAAACTCGACCAACAACCAATCACATGAATCTCCCGCCCCTGACACACAAGCAGCGGTTTGATTGGCTAGAGCTCGTACTGGCATATGATTCGATTGGCTGACGCTTCTGCCGAGGCTTCAAAAGTTGAACATTGCTCAACTTTTGCAGCGAGCCACGCCAGCAACGCTTCGCTTCCCCCAATGCAGTTCGGCGAAAAGTGACGTCACCCCATTCAAAGTGAACGGTGAAGCTTTCAACGCACGCCGTTCATAGTTCATAGTTTACTTCTTCCGTTTGAGACTGGAATTGGAGAATTAAAGGTGGGGTAGGTAATTCACTTCAGAAACACTCGTTATATTCCATGGAATGCTCTTAACATCCCGATAGCAATGAATACATTAAGTGCTTTGACAACAAATCCATAACAAAATATCATCAGTGGAAGCCGTGGCGCTGTGAAAAGCACGACCAATCATCTGAGCCGGCTAAAGGAACTGGATGGCCTACCTGCCTGTCAGCCTTCCATCGGGGCACACACTCATCTCGTGCCCTCATTGGTCATGTGCGCGTCCGTGTGTGTTGGGGGAGGGGCTCTGTGAGGAAGGGGCAGATTTTTTCCAGTTGTGTATTTTCAAATTCCAGCGCACTCGAGCTGGTTTCTCCATTCTTACCGACCCCACCTTTGACATTCCGATTTCTGTCTTTTATTGTCAAATTATAAAACATTCATGGTTTTATGTTATAGTTCTATAACCTCTTATGATGGTATTGCCCCTACACCAGCTCCAGTGTGATGTTAGCGACTCTCTTCAGGACGCCGGCTGGAAAATGAAAACGTGTCGCGCTGGTTTTTCCCCAGCCCTCAGGACGATGATGCCAACATGTTGTCGCTAACGTTGTTCTTTCGGATCATTGTCACCCGACTCCTCCGATCGTCTCTTCACGTCTCCAGCACCGCCGTGACATTTTGGGGTTAAGCTGTGGGAGGCCGGAGAGATTCATGCTGACGAGAAATCAGCCGACACTCAGCCGTCACCTCCGGTCCAATTGAAACTGAGTTAGAGATGACCAGATTTAAATATTTGCAGAATTCTTGTATTCCTCCCATTTGATGTGTAGAGAATAACACGGTGGTGGATGTTAGAGAGCTGTCGCCTTAACACATATTTGGGACTTTTTAAAGGTTATTTTCAAAATCACTCTTTCTAGACTTTTCATCTTCATCCTACCTAGACTTTTCAAATTGGATTTAAGGATTTTGTTTTGATTATCTTTTACATTCTAAAGGATATTTCTGGTTACTTCTACCTACTTATGCTGTGTAGCTTTGGATCAAAGTCAGCTTTATTGTCAAGAATTCTACATGTTGTACATCCAGAAATATCGTTTCTCGAGGTCCTACAGTGTGTCATATACTGTACATCAAACAACAACAACAAAACAAAAAGGGCCTAGATAACCGGGGTATACACATAGACTGTATAGGGGTATACAGTTTAAAAAAAAAGAAGTGTTCAGCGGAAAAGTGACGTGTGTGTGTGTGTGTGTGTGTGTGTGTGTGTGTGTGTGTGTGTGTGTGTGTGTGTGTGTGTGTGTGTGTGTGTGTGTGTGTGTGTGTGTGTGTGTGTGTGTGTGTGTGTGTGTGTGTGTGTGTGTGTGTGTGTGTGTGTGTGTGTGTGTGTGTGTGTGTGTGTGTGTGTGTGTGTGTGTGTGTGTGTGTGTGTGTGTGTGTGTGTGTGTGTGTGTGTGTGTGTGTGTGTGTGTGTGTGTGTGTGTGTGTGTGTGTGTGTGTGTGTGTGTGTGTGTGTGTGTGTTATCCAGAAGTAAGCATGTTGCATTGTGGTCTGAGAGCTTCTCAATGGGTGGGTGTAATTTATGACTTTAGATTTTGAACAATTTTTAAAGGTTTTATTCTGGACTCTTTCATATGTGATGGAGGATGTTTTCTGATATATTCTCGATTTATTTTTTTATCTTTTCAAGCGTATTACTGACTTTTCTTGACTTGTTATCTGATTCATAGTTTTACCTCAACTTGTCAACAGTTTTACCTCAGGGGTTGTTGTCATGGTTACCTAGTCTTTTCCGGATTCCCCTTGAATGTGTTCTTGATATTTCAAAGTGACACCAGGTTTGTTGGAATATTTCAGCCACACATTTATTCTGAACTCAAAGTCACTCCTGATTTCTCAAGGGACGATTTACCAGCTTTACGCCCCAATATCAAACATTACCTCTGGCTTCTTAGATCTGAAGATGACTTTTCTTCATCTTCTGCTCTGAGTATCATTTTGGATTTTTTTTTAAGTAAACAGACAAACTGTCCTCTGAGAGACTGTAGTCTTAAAGCAGCCTCGTTCTGAGTGGCATGAGTTTCAGTTCGTCAAACATGTTCTAATCTCTCTGAGACTACAGGGGCAGGAAATGTAAAGCTCATGAACTTTTACGTTTTTTAACTGTTGGTTCAAACTATCTTCGCAATGAGCGTGATGTAATCCATTGATTAAGAATGGGCCTGTCTCTAATCTTAAAAGACAAACCTTCAGTACTTCCTTCTTTATATTCTCAGGAGTATCTGAGAGAGAGTCTTGCTTCAGTATTTCTCCTCAGCAGCGTGTCTTTGATTTGACATTTTACAGCTGTTAAATGGAAATAGAATTATAAGATTCAGTATTTCCGACACATCTCAGTGATGAGGATTCACCGCTGATCCCGGGTCAGATCTTCTCTCTGTTCCATCATCCTTTGCAGTATTCCCTCAGCACTGATGCTCATTGGTCATGACAGCTCGCTGCTGCTGATTGGTCTACTAACCCCTCTCGTTGCCCCCCCCCCCCCCCACCATCCTTGGGGCGATGCTCCCGCCTGACTGCAGATCAGCTGTAAACCTGCTGCCTGTCATCACACACACACACACACACACACACACATACACACACACACACATCACTTCAGGGGACATTACATTGACTTGCATGCATTTCCTAGAGACTTATCCTAACCTTAACCATAACCAACACATGCCTAACCCTAATCCTTACCCTTACCCTAATCCTAAACCTAACCAAGTCTTCACCCTAACATTAATGATCCCCCTTATGGGGACCTCCAATGTGTCCCCATAAGGGAGGCCAGTCCCCACACGTGACTATGTAAACAGATGTAGGTCCCCACAAGTATAGTAATGCTAGTACATACACACACACACACACACACACACGTCCATTATTTCCTGAGTCACACTGTGTGTCTGTCGTTATTTCTTCGAGTGAGAGAAAAAGATGAGCAATTTATCAAAATCGCAACTTGAACTGCAAACATTAGAATTTCAAAAAGCCCAATATTCGTTGAATGATAAATATGAGCTAAAATACTGCAATAGATAACACATGCCACACTTCCCTGCTCCAGTAGGAATTCAGCATGCACATAAGACAATATGAAGTCTTTCCTTAATTGGATTTGGGGATAATGGCGCTTACGGTTTGGAACTACGATTCCCATAATGCTTTTGGGGCATGTGAAGAGGAAGTAGAATGTTATCATTGGTTGTTTAAGTGTCGCTGTGTACTACAACTAGTTTATCTGATGTTTGGTCGAACCTTGGCAAAATGGGACTATTACATATATGCAGAATTAGTAGCAATTTCAAATGTTAGCCATTTACATGCACACAAACCGATATAACACACTACAGGAAAGGGGAAAGCTCCAAACGGCACGATAGGGCCTCTTTAAATTAAAAACAGAAAGTACCTGAAGCTCTGTAGGAGACAGAAAGCTACTTCGCCTGAGTTTATTAATTGTTTATTAAACACTTCTATTTGTATTTGTTGAGCACTTCTGGCAATCGTCACATGGTCGTGGTTTGTGTATAATATAGGTCACCTGTTACAATGTTTTTCCTTTTCAAGTCATTGTGTGTTCGTTAAATGTCTTCAACCTATCGAACTTCAGTATGGACTTTCTCATTGAAAACGCGTCGCAGGTATTTGCTGCATGTATGTATTACACGCATATATATTCGACTGCACCGCCCCCCCCCCACTTTCAAAACACACCTCTTCAGACTGGCTTTTCATTGTGAATTATGCTGTGTTGCTGTTTTAATATTTATTTATGTTTTATTTCTATTCTTTATTCTATTATCATGTTTTATCAAACCCCTGTAAAGCGTCTTTGAGCACCTGGAAAAGTGCTTTGAAATAAAATGTATTATTATCTAACAATGTTCCTGATAAATGATGGTGTGTTACGGCCCCTACACACGCCGCCGTGTGTAGGGGCCGTAACGGGCTCACTGGCAGTGAATGTGGATTACTTTAGTAGTTTTTTGTGTTCTTTGTAATTGTGTGTTCTCTTTATACAGACCACTTTCTCATTTGTTTGCATATATTTTGCTTTCCATCTCTAAATGACAAACCCTGTTTATGCATTTCCGAAACACAATAAAACCATTTTTTTTATCAGAAATGGGAATTGAGCCGCCGCTGATCACTCCCGTCCCATCCTGCGGTATATTTCGCTAACGGGTGTTTTACCTGCGCAGGATTCCTGCATCGTTCCTCCTCTCCGTACACGTGAGTCACACGAACAGTCTGCACATATCAAGCAGCTTTTCTCATGGCCTTTTCGACCTCTGACCCGCGCTCCGCCGCCGCTCATTTAAAACGCATCATTAAGAAACGCAGGCGAGCCACCGCTTTCCCTCGAGATGCTAAATTAACAGCCAAATATAGACAGAGCGGAGCGGTTGGCATTTCCGTGGCATTTCAGTTTGTTCTCTGGGACTCAAACGCTTTTATACCTTCAGCAGATCCTGCAGTCTGACTCAGATCAGGTTTATTCATCGGAGACATTAACGTTTCATTCCTGTGACATATGAGCTGCAGGCAAACGCTGCGGAAAAGCCTCGTGGAACAGGAAGGGAACACAACGTGCATTAATCACGGAAAACACATTTATTTCCTTTTAAGCGGCCCGTGGGGTCGCCTAATTGCGGGAGGTACATCTCAATGTAATTTCCAGGTGGCATTTCCATATTTTTCTGCTTTTAGAGACAATGAGATGCACAAAAACCTAGAAATAACATGTTTTTATTATGTATTTCGTCAGATTGTTTAACTTTATCATTACACTTTTGTAATGCTTGGACAGTGTGGTCTCTAGAGGAGATCAGCAGTGCAAGATATGTGACGGGAGAGTGAGGACAATGTGCAAATGTGAAGTATTCTGTAAATGAACACGTACTCATAATATATAAGTATCTCTACATGATTATTACATTGCATTTAGCTGACGCTTTTATCCAAAGCGACTTACAATAAGTGCGTTCGACCAACAAAATACAAACTTGAAGAAAACAGAATCATATAAGTACATCAGGCTTCATAGAGCTAAAACATTTCAAGTGCTACTCAACTGGCTTTAGATAAGCCAGTCCTTTATTAGTATATAAGTGCTTTGTTAATAGTTCTATTGCTCGAAGTGGAGTCGAAAGAGATGAGTTTTCAGTCTGCTTATGTATAATACTATTTTTATTATTATAAGTACTAAATATAATTATTATACAATTAATAAACATATCATTCGTATTAAAATAATAGCAAAACATATGAATTGTTATTGAAATAATTAATAAAACGTAATAATTAAAATGAATACAACCAAAGTAATAAAACAACATTTATTATTTTTATTTTAGGATGAATGCATAAATAAATGGTCAAACCGGTAGAAACAGCAAAAAACAAGCGATGCAAACATATAAGAGACATTTAAAAAAAAAAACGGATGTTTAAATACATTTTGTCAAAGACATATGATCCCCTCATCTCTTTCGACTCCACTTCGAGCGATAGAACTACTAACAAAGCACTTATATACTAATAAAGGGCTGGCTTATCTAAAGCCAGTTGAGTAGCACTTGAAATGTTTGGCTCTATGAAGCCTGATGTACTTTATGATTCTGTTTTCTTCAAGTTTGTATTTTGTTGGTCGAATGCACTTATTGTACGTCGCTTTGGATAAAAGCGTCAGCTAAATGCAATGTAATGTAATCCCCTGAAATCGTCACAAATGACTCTTAACGGCCAAACTAACTGTTCCTTTACGATAACATTATTCCTCTTCCATCAGCAGATTCACTGCAGCGCTGCTTGGCCATGAAACCCCTCCCTGATCATCAGAAAGTGATGGAGGATGGAGAGCCAGCTTCAAAAAGACTCCGTGGAGACCAAGCCCAGATTTTTAAAGAAAAACCATCGAGCGTGCCAAAAAATATCATCTGAACAGAAGAGTATCCATAAATCCTGCTAAAGTGCTCTGGAGATGGTGTTCGGCTGGGTTCAGTGTGTGTTGTGTAATAGAAGCTCCGCACGAAGAACAAAGCAAGTTTAGTCCAAACTGAATATCTTTATCAGGGGTGTCAAACTCAATTTCACCACGGGCCACGTAGGAATTATGGTTGCACTCAAAGGGCCGGTTGTAACTTTAAGACTATATCGAAATACATATATACATATTTAATAGATATCAAATAATGCATTATATTACATTGAGCTGCATTGGATTATTATCGGGTAATAATAACTTCATAATTAATTACGTCTGAAAGCAGAAGTCTAGGGAAAGTAATTGCAAGTCTCTTCAGTGAGAATGTCACAAAATGATTTAAAAAGAAAAGTTAAATTCTGGGGGGAAAAAAAGTGACATTTTGAGATGCATTGTGGGACATGTAGTTTATGGGCAACGTGCTTTCTGTAAATCGCCATATAAACATATTATATTTGCTTGTAAGCGCTTTGAGCACCAGAAGAAGCGCTTTATAAATGTAATATATTCTTTCAGAGCTCTTGTGGGGCCACAGAAAATGAAGTCGCGGGCCGGATTTGGCCCCCGGGCCTCGAGTTTGACACCCCTGCTTTATATTATTGTAACAGTTTCCAACAAGAACGGTAGTAGACGAGGACAATGCTCGACATTCATTTTGTACATAACCGGAAAGAGAGAGAGCAGGACACTAGCACTTAAAATAATAGCATTTCCTGTCAAACATTTCACATTAAAGGTCCCCTATTACACTGTTCTTCATCAACATATTACAGGTCTCAGATATATCCAGAGCCTGTCACTGATTGGCTGAAACACCAAACAGATCATTGCAGCATTACCCATAATCCCCTCTGTTTCAGCCCTGTTTCCAAAGTGCTGATTCTCTGTCTGTTACTTTAGATGAAAACAAGGAGCCCCTCCCCACGCCCCTCTGAGAGACATTTGGTTACAAAGAACTCAATGGTGCTCTAGAGGAGAGTCAGGTGATAAGGGGGGGGGGGGGGGGTTACCTTGGTTGCTGATTGGCTAATGGTTACCAAGACAACACATCGTTATGACATCATCAAGTGGCCAAAATCTGATCAGCTCATTTTCAGACAGGTTTTTATAGAAATGGATCAAAAAGAGAGAAAATCTTTGTTCCTGAAACTTTCAGAGTCTCTTTCCACAGAGGGGACACATGTTGATGAAGAAGAGACATGAAGAAGAGGGGACACATGTTGATGTAGAAGAGACATGAAGAAGAGGGGACACATGTTGATGTAGAAGAGACATGAAGAAGAGGGGACACATGTTGATGTAGAAGAGACATGAAGAAGAGGGGACACATGT
Organism: Pseudochaenichthys georgianus; assembly: GCF_902827115.2. Lineage (NCBI taxonomy): Eukaryota > Metazoa > Chordata > Actinopteri > Perciformes > Channichthyidae > Pseudochaenichthys > Pseudochaenichthys georgianus. The sequence continues at coordinate 43,983,786 of NC_047508.1, forward strand.
TGATGTAGAAGAGACATGAAGAAGAGGGGGGACATGTTGATGTAGAAGAGACGTGAAGAAGAGGGGACACATGTTGATGTAGAAGAGACGTGAAGAAGAGGGGACACATGTTGATGTAGAAGAGACGTGAAGAAGAGGGGACACATGTTGATGAAGAAGAGACATGGAGAAGAGGGGACACATGTTGATGAAGAAGAGACATGGAGAAGAGGGGACACATGTTGATGTAGAAGAGACATGAAGAAGAGGGGACACATGTTGATGTAGAGGAGACGTGAAGAAGAGGGTACACATGTTGATGAAGAAGAGACGTGAAGAAGAGGGGACACATGTTGATGTAGAAGAGACATGAAGAAGAGGGGACACATGTTGATGTAGAAGAGACATGAAGAAGAGGGGACACATGTTGATGTAGAAGAGACATGAAGAAGAGGGGACACATGTTGATGTAGAAGAGACATGAAGAAGAGGGGACACATGTTGATGTAGAAGAGACATGAAGAAGAGGGGACACATGTTGATGTAGAAGAGACATGGAGAAGAGGGGACACATGTTGATGTAGAAGAGACATGAAGAAGAGGGGACACATGTTGATGTAGAGGAGACGTGAAGAAGAGGGTACACATGTTGATGAAGAAGAGACGTGAAGACGAGGGGACACATGTTGATGTAAAAGAGACGTGAAGAAGAGGGGACACATGTTGATGTAGAAGAGACGTGAAGAAGAGGGGACACATGTTGATGTAGAAGAGACGTGAAGAAGAGGGGACACATGTTGATGAAGAAGAGACATGGAGAAGAGGGGACACATGTTGATGAAGAAGAGACATGGAGAAGAGGGGACACATGTTGATGTAGAAGAGACATGAAGAAGAGGGGACACATGTTGATGTAGAGGAGACGTGAAGAAGAGGGTACACATGTTGATGAAGAAGAGACATGAAGAAGAGGGGACACATGTTGATGTAGAAGAGACATGAAGAAGAGGGGACACATGTTGATGTAGAAGAGACATGAAGAAGAGGGGACACATGTTGATGTAGAAGATACATGAAGAAGAGGGGATACATGTTGATGTAGAAGAGACATGAAGAAGAGGGGACACATGTTGATGTAGAAGAGACATGAAGAAGAGGGGACACATGTTGATGTAGAAGAGACATGAAGAAGAGGGGACACATGTTGATGTAGAAGAGACATGGAGAAGAGGGGACACATGTTGATGTAGAAGAGACATGAAGAAGAGGGGACACATGTTGATGTAGAGGAGACGTGAAGAAGAGGGTACACATGTTGATGAAGAAGAGACGTGAAGACGAGGGGACACATGTTGATGTAGAAGAGACATGAAGAAGAGGGGACACATGTTGATGTAGAGGAGACATGAAGAAGAGGGTACACATGTTGAAGAAGAGACATGAAGAAGAGGGGACACATATTGATGTAGAAGAGACATGAAGAAGAGGGGACACATGTTGATGTAGAAGAGACATGAAGAAGAGGGGACACATGTTGATGTAGAAGAGACATGAAGAAGAGGGGACACATGTTGATGTAGAAGAGACATGAAGAAGAGGGGACACATGTTGATGTAGAAGAGACATGAAGAAGAGGGGACACATGTTGATGTAGAAGAGACATGGAGAAGAGGGGACACATGTTGATGTAGAAGAGACATGAAGAAGAGGGGACACATGTTGATGTAGAGGAGACATGAAGAAGAGGGGACACATGTTGATGAAGAAGAGACGTGAAGACGAGGGGACACATGTTGATGTAGAAGAGACGTGAAGAAGAGGGGACACATGTTGATGTAGAAGAGACAAGAAGAGGGGACACATGTTGATGTAGAAGCGACATGAAGAAGAGGGGACACATGTTGATGTAGAAGAGACGTGAAGAAGAGGGGACACATGTTGATGTAGAAGATACATGAAGAAGAGGGGATACATGTTGATGTAGAAGAGACATGAAGAAGAGGGGACACATGTTGATGTAGAAGCGACATGAAGAAGAGGGGACACATGTTGATGTAGAAGAGACGTGAAGAAGAGGGGACACATGTTGATGTAGAAGAGACATGAAGAAGAGGGGACACATGTTGATGTAGAGGAGACGTGAAGAAGAGGGTACACATGTTGATGAAGAAGAGACGTGAAGACGAGGGGACACATGTTGATGTAGAAGAGACGTGAAGAAGAGGGGACACATGTTGATGTAGAAGAGACGTGAAGAAGAGGGGACACATGTTGATGTAGAAGAGACGATGAAGAAGAGGGGACACATGTTGATGTAGAAGAGACATGGAAGAAGAGGGGACACATGTTGATGTAGAAGAGACATGGAGAAGAGGGGACACATGTTGATGTAGAAGAGACATGAAGAAGAGGGGACACATGTTGATGTAGAAGGAGACGTGAAGAAGAGGGGACACATGTTGATGAAGAAGAGACATGAAGAAGAGGGGACACATGTTGATGTAGAAGAGACATGAAGAAGAGGGGACACATGTTGATGTAGAAGAGACATGAAGAAGAGGGGACACATGTTGATGTAGAAGAGACATGAAGAAGAGGGGATACATGTTGATGTAGAAGAGACATGAAGAAGAGGGGACACATGTTGAGTAGAAGAGACATGAAGAAGAGGGGACACATGTTGATGTAGAAGAGACATGAAGAAGAGGGGACACATGTTGATGTAGAAGAGACATGGAGAAGAGGGGACACATGTTGATGTAGAAGAGACATGAAGAAGAGGGGACACATGTTGATGTAGAGGAGACGTGAAGAAGAGGGTACACATGTTGATGAAGAGACGTGAAGAAGAGGGGACACATGTTGATGTAGAAGAGACATGAAGAAGAGGGGACACATGTTGATGTAGAGGAGACATGAAGAAGAGGGTACACATGTTGAAGAAGAGACATGAAGAAGAGGGGACACATATTGATGTAGAAGAGACATGAAGAAGAGGGGACACATGTTGATGTAGAAGAGACATGAAGAAGAGGGGACACATGTTGATGTAGAAGAGACATGAAGAAGAGGGGACACATGTTGATGTAGAAGAGACATGAAGAAGAGGGGACACATGTTGATGTAGAAGAGACATGAAGAAGAGGGGACACATGTTGATGTAGAAGAGACATGGAGAAGAGGGGACACATGTTGATGTAGAAGAGACATGAAGAAGAGGGGACACATGTTGATGTAGAGGAGACGTGAAGAAGAGGGTACACATGTTGATGAAGAAGAGACGTGAAGACGAGGGGACACATGTTGATGTAGAAGAGACATGAAGAAGAGGGGACACATGTTGATGTAGAAGAGACGTGAAGAAGAGGGGACACATGTTGATGAAGAAGAGACATGGAGAAGAGGGGACACATGTTGATGAAGAAGAGACATGGAGAAGAGGGGACACATGTTGATGTAGAAGAGACATGAAGAAGAGGGGACACATGTTGATGTAGAGGAGACGTGAAGAAGAGGGTACACATGTTGATGAAGAAGAGACATGAAGAAGAGGGGACACATGTTGATGTAGAAGAGACATGAAGAAGAGGGGACACATGTTGATGTAGAAGAGACATGAAGAAGAGGGGACACATGTTGATGTAGAAGATACATGAAGAAGAGGGGATACATGTTGATGTAGAAGAGACATGAAGAAGAGGGGACACATGTTGATGTAGAAGAGACATGAAGAAGAGGGGACACATGTTGATGTAGAAGAGACATGAAGAAGAGGGGACACATGTTGATGTAGAAGAGACATGGAGAAGAGGGGACACATGTTGATGTAGAAGAGACATGAAGAAGAGGGGACACATGTTGATGTAGAGGAGACGTGAAGAAGAGGGTACACATGTTGATGAAGAAGAGACGTGAAGACGAGGGGACACATGTTGATGTAGAAGAGACATGAAGAAGAGGGGACACATGTTGATGTAGAGGAGACATGAAGAAGAGGGTACACATGTTGAAGAAGAGACATGAAGAAGAGGGGACACATATTGAAGAAGAGACATGAAGAAGAGGGGACACATATTGATGTAGAGGAGACATGAAGAAGAGGGGACACATGTTGATGTAGAAGAGACATGAAGAAGAGGGGACACATGTTGATGTAGAAGAGACATGAAGAAGAGGGGACACATGTTGATGTAGAAGAGACATGGAGAAGAGGGGACACATGTTGATGTAGAAGAGACATAGAAGAGGGGACACATGTTGATGTAGAAGAGACATGAAGAAGAGGGGACACATGTTGATGTAGAAGAGACGTGAAGAAGAGGGGACACATGTTGATGTAGAAGATACATGAAGAAGAGGGGATACATGTTGATGTAGAAGAGACATGAAGAAGAGGGGGACACATGTTGATGTAGAAGCGACATG